>NW_007259798.1:243896-275633 GCF_000164805.1 Carlito syrichta
TTCACTCACCTCAGCCTCCCAAAGGCGCGGGATTACAGTCTGAGCCACCGAGCCCGGCTGTGCTTTGATTTTACCTTTCTCTCTTATTGGTCTAGATATGTTTTATCTGAGAAAATGAGGTTATATAGCAACATTTGATGCATTGGGAATCTTAGGGAAATAGAGAGCCTAGTAAATTTATTTTTCTTAATTTTGTTTCAAAACAATTGTTAGGATTCTTTCTAAGTTGAGTTTATTTTTGTGCTATAGCCCAGTAGTTCTCAACTTTGGGACAATTTTTGCCAGCCAGGGGACATTTGGCAAAGTCTGGAAACATTTTTGGTTGTCACAACCAGGTGGTTGCTACTGGCATTTAGTGGGTGGAGGCTATGGATGCTGCTATATGTCCTCTGATACATGGAAGAGTCCCCACACAAAGAATTATAAGGCCTAAAATGCTAGTAGTGTCAAGGTTGACAAACACTGCTGCAATCGGTAGGCTCCAGGAAACATAATTCAGTATTCTTTCACCAAGAAATTTCTACAAAATCCCACCATTTTTTTTTCTCATCACCAAGTATGGAATATGGGGAACAAGAAGATGATGGAATTGGGCTATATGTGAATGGGTCCCACAGTATGTAGAATCCAGTGCATTTTTTGTTTTTTAAATATATGACCATAACATATTTTACTATCCTCTTTTGTATTTTCCTAATATTAAAGTTCAATTTTTGATTGCAATAAAAAAATTCTGGCAGTTGAAGGAACCAGTGAAATGGATTTTGGTTATTGGAGGCATTACTATCATAGGTTTCTTGAAAACACTTCACTACAAAAGATGGTCAGGCATTGAAACCTGTGCCCCCAAACTAGTACTGCATGTATTTATCCATTTTGCCATTCTGTGTATTTTCAATAGTGCATTTAGTCCATTCACATCCAGGCAAATTATTGAGATGTGAGAGTTTATCCCTGTCATAAGGTTCTTATAGAGTTGTTGTTGTTACTGTTGTTTGTTTGTTGTCTTTCTTTTGAATTTTGGGTTGATTCATGTGTGTTTTCAATCTTTTTCCTGCATTCTTGGGAAGGGTATTGTCGTTCTTTCTTTCCTTTCGTCTGTGTTTAATACTTTCTTACGTGTTTCTTGTAGAGCTTGTCAGAGGCAGTGTAAACTGTTAGGGATTGAATGTCTGGGAAGGATTTAATTCTTCATCACTGATGAAGCTTAGCTTAGTTAGGTAGGTAATTCTTGGTTGAAATTGTTTATCTTTGAGAACTTTGTAGATTGTGCTCCAAGTTCTCCTAGACTGAAGTGTTTTTATAGATAAGTCTGCTGCTATTCTAATTGGTCTTCCTCAGTAGGTAGTCTGACCTTTCTCTCTTGCTGCCTTTAGAATTTATTCTTTTGGACCTACTTTGTGTAGATGAATTACTATGTGTCTAGGAGTTAGTCTTCTCATTTGTTTTCTTGCAGGGGTTCTCTGAATCTCTTGTGTTTGAATGGTCTTGTCACTGATGAGATGAGGGAAGTGTTCTTGGATAATTTCATGGAATGTTTATTCCAGAGTGGTCTCTGTCTCTCTATCTGCCTCAGGGATTCTAATTAATCTTAAGTTTGGTCTCTTGAAATAATCACTCATCTCTTGGAGGTTGTTTTCTGGGTTTTTTTAAGCTTATTTTCTGTGTTTTTAAGAGTTTGGTTAGTTCCTCAAAGCTCTGAGATTCTATCTTCTGCTTGGTTAATTCTGCTTTCAATGCTTGTCAGTTTGTTATTTATTTCATTTACTGTATTCTTTATTGCTGTTTTCTCAGTTGTCAACTGCTTAACTTTTTCCTCTTGTCTCTCCTCATTTCTATTTAGTCTTTCTATTAATATGTTAATATTGGCTGGGCTCAGTGGCTCAGCCTGTAATCCCAGCATTTTGGGAGACTGAAGCAAGTGGGTTGCCTGAGCCCGTGAATTCAAGACCAGCCTGGGCCACTTGGTGAGACCTTGTCTCTACAGTAAAAATCAGAAATTAGCCGGGTGTGGTAGTACATACCTGTAATTCCAGTTACTTGGAAGGGTGAGGCGAAAAGATCATCTGAACTTAGCAGGTCAACACTGGGGGGCTGTGAGCATACCACTGCACTACAGTCTGGGTGATCGAGTGAGACTCTGACTCAAAAAAAAAAAAAACAAAAACCCAAAACTTATTATCTTGGTTTGTGGTTTGAGTCCAGTCATTCTGGGGGCTCTTCATTGTTTGCATTCCAAAGTCTGTATTCTAAGTGGCTGACCTTCCAGGGGTCTGTGTGAGACCCATATTCTTTCTTTGGTTTTTCTTCATTTGTGTCTATTTTCCTCCTCACCCCCCTTTTGTAACCTCTTTAATTCTGTTGTTCAGGGATGGGGGATAGCTTTTACTTCTGTTTGCTCAACCTCCTAGTCTTCCTCATGTAGATCCTCTGACTTCCTTCAATTCTGAAGCCAGACTAGAGGTTGGGGGGGTATTCTTTTTACAGTTTTGAGATTTAATTGAGGGGGGATCTGTGATTCAGAAACTATCTACAGAACCCAGTATCTGCTGATAGGTGTGTGAGCCCGCTGGAACCCACTTCCCACTGCCTTAAAATCTGTCCATGCAGTGGGTGTATATGTTTGCCTCCTGAAAGCAAAATGATAAAAGAAAAAGAAAAAGAATGGAAAAAGGAAGGAGGAAGACAGAGAGAGAGAGAAGAGGGAACACAGATAGATCTACCAACTAACAAATGAAAAGAGACACAAACGAAGACAGAAAAGATAGAAAAACATGCAGTTGTACAAACACAAAAACTGACAAAAACTCCTTTATTGATATACTCTCTCTCAAAATCTGTACTTAAATTTAAAAAATAGGAACACAATGGCTTAGGAAAACACTAGTCCCAAACAACACACTGACAAAGTTTGCTATCTAACCCAGAACAACTCATTCAACTCCACTGACCCTCAATTTTTTAAATCTACAAAGCAGAGAGAATAATACAAATTATACTTCTCTCAAAAAATAGTTTTGGATTAAATAAGATAATCAAGACAAAAAGTCCTTTGAAAATTATTTTTAAAAATCTACACAAATGTAAGGCATTATTATTGCCATCAATTTACAAAACTACAGTAAATCTCACAAAGTACTAATGCTGTATATATTCTGCAAAGCACTTAGCTGTAGTTGGCACTTAATAAATGAAAGCTTACACAAGAGGATTGTTTCCATAGTTAAGACAGACTGGCATGAACAGCAGTTAGAAATGGGAGGCTGGGTAAGAGCTTACTACCTGTATTGACAGAGAAGCTGTTAAAAGCAGAATGTGATTTTCAATATCCTGGGTTCATGATAGAAGTGAATAAAATTTTGTGTGTTTTATCATTTGTGACCCAGAAAAGAGAACCCTGAAGGCATGAGAAGTCTTAAAATAAATTATTTGTGTGCAAAACAAGGCAACATATTCTACTGATTTGACAATTTCAGTTTTTTCCATTAAAGGTACACATAGGAGATGGGGTCACCTAAGCAAAATGCTGTATTATTTGTTAAAGCCTTTTCTGACTACAAATTAATAAACCTAAGTTTATTTTCATGGCTTGTAAACCAACTGAATGTTGGAGCTTCCTTTCTTGATTGGTGGGAAAAGGGTAGTCTTAGGATGGGTATGAGGGTGTGGTCTGAAAACTGAGCAGAGCCAGTTTTCAGAGCCAAGAGAACAATTTCAGAGCCAGTGGAAGTTCCAGAATGACAAGGAGAGAGAATGGGAGAAACAAGAAAGAAATCTACTGATGTCAACTAACGGCTAATGACTGGTAGTCAGTTGCTTAGAGGTTTGACCATTTGAAACCAGTCTAACTTCCCCATGGAACTAACGGTTCCAGATTTTTGGGAATGAACACATAAATTGACCTACCTGGCCTTACAGCTTGAAGCTTATATTTGTCTTATCTGACTTTCTTTCTCAGGAAACCAACCCTCAGGCCTATAGTATCAAGGAACTGAAACTCACCAGATCACTGCGTCAAGACAATGTGATATCAGACTCCTCTTGTTTACCAACTCCTCTTCCTTATCCCTTCCCAATTCTTAATTTTTACATTCCTGCCCTACTATATAAACTTGTGACTTCAGTGGGACAGAGAGATGGATTTGAGACAATCTCTCATTTCCCCTGGCTGAAATCACCCAAATAAAAAGTCTTTTTCTCTTTTTTTTTGGCAATACTTGTTGTCTCAGTGATTGGCTTTCTACGTGGCCAGTAGTAGGACCTCAACTGAGTTCCTAGTGTTCGATAACAAATTTAACTAGTAAACTTTCTTTGAGGTAAAGTGAAATGATCTGTTACCTTAAGAGAAATGTAGTTATATTTTTTGCTATGTAAATATATAGGATAAAGAGACACAAGATAGTGAATGTGAGGAGTGTAGTTTCTAAGCTAGACTGCTTTTGTTCAATTCCTATGTCTGCCATGGATTCATTAATTGATGTGACCTTGAACAAATCACTCAGCCTCTCTAGGCCTCATTCTCCTCATCTGTAAAGTAGGAAAATAGTCAGCCTGTAATCCTGTGCTTTTGGGAGGCTGAGGTGAGTGGATTGCCTGAGCCTGCGGGTTCGAGACCCACCTGGGCAACTTGGCGAGACCTCATCTCTACAATAAAAAAAAAAAATTAGCTGGGCGTGGTAGCATGCACCTGTAGTTCCAGCTACTTGGAAGGCTGAGGTGGAAGGATCACTGGAGCCCAGCAGGTCGAGGCTGCGGTGGCCAGGAGCGGCCACTGCACTCCAGTCTGGGTGACAGAGTGAGACCCTAACTCAAAAGGAAAATAGTCCCTACTTTACAGTGTTGCAAAGATTAAACAAGATAATAAATTCAGTGCATACTGCACGATGCTTGACAAAAAGAGTTTTCAGTCACCAATAACTTTTGTTACTGGATAGTCAGGGAATTGAAACAGGTCAAGACCATTCTTGTATCTCTCCCTTCTTTGCTTCCTCAGCTCTGTCTAGCTGTTTAAGGAAATACTTAGATTAGAAGCACTGTAAGGGATACTGAGTTCAGCTCTTTCCTTGCTACTCAAAGTGTTCTCCTTCGCCAGTAGTGTTTTCATCACCTGGGCTTATTTTAGAAATGCAGAACTTCAGCCTCATCCAGTCAGAACTACTGAATCAGATTCGCATTTTAATAAGGTCCCTATTGATTCCTGTGTATAGTAAAGTTTGTGAAGCCCCACTCCAGAGTAATGACACAATCAGGGTTTTTTGAAAGAAAGAGAGACAGGAAGATTGAATGAGAAGACCTATACTGTTGAGCAGTTTGAGATTATTTGGTCCTACTGTAATGAATCAAAACACAAAAGTAAAATATTTGTAGAACTGAATGAATATACTTTTTTTTTTTTTTTTGAGTTGGAGTCTCACTCTGTCGCCCAGACTGGAGTGCAGTGGCCGCTCCCAGCCACCGCAGCCTCGACCTGCTGGGCTCTGGCGATCCTTCTGCCTCAGCCTTCCAAGTAGCCGGAATTACAGGCACGCGCTACCACGCCTGGCTGATTTTTTTGATTTATTGTAGAGATGAGGTCTCGCTGCCCAGGAGGGTTTCGAACCTGCAGGCTCAGGCAATCCACTCACCTCAGCCTCCCAATGGCGCGGGATTACAGGCTGAGCCACCGAGCCTGGCGAATATACATTTTTTAAAAATTTATTTTTATTTATTTTCAAGATGTGGGGTACAATTCAGGATTAGGTAGATAAGTGGTCATTGTACAGATAAAGTTTGTAAATATACATTTGAAATGAGGTAATTTTAAGTGGGAGTGGCTTATGACCAAAAAAATGTGTCCGCTTATTGAGCACCTAAATGTGTGTCAGGCACTGTTCCAAGTGCTTTACATACAAGGGCTCATACCATTCCTGTGATGACATCATGAAGTAGTTGCTGTCATCCTCACTTTATAGATGGTAGCATCAGAGGTCAGAAGAGTAAATGACTTTCTCAGTGTTGCCCTATTAGCCAGTGTCAGAAGTGAGACTCAAAGACATTTGTCGACTATACTATTTCCTATTCTTAGATAAGAAATGGGCAAAACTATGATTGCAGTCTCCATTTTCTATGTGGATAATTCATAGGAAGGACCCTAACATTAGAACCTGGGTGAAAAGAACAAAGAAGACTAGAACCCTGCTGGGTGACACTTTGTAGAAATTTTATTTTCCCCAGTTTTTTGATTTGGTGTTGCATGTAACTAGTCCCCATGGACTTTGGATATCTTTATACAGCTTTTGAGACAAGGGCACAGCTTGCAAATGACATGAATCAACATTATAATTAAGTGACCATATTTTACTTTAGCTAATAAGATCAAGATGAGGCTTGTCCTTTGACACATCCTCTCTCAAATACTTTCCTGACCCTCTGTCTATTCTGATTGCTCCATTCTCTTGAGCGATTTTGGGTGTTTATTACATATTTGACATATACATTACATCACTCTTGCACGGAGAACTCAGATGTCAACTTTGATCTCCTATCTTCTTAAGATCTAGGTTGCTCTAAACTGCTCTTCCAAGTCCTGTGTAAAGTCCAATACCCTCCCCAAGATTTTTGAGACTTTTGAGGGTGGGTGATATTATCTAGGTGAATGACTGGCTGGAACTTCTTGCTTTCTTTGAATTCCAGGTTTTCATTCTGGGATTTCATCATGTTTATTTCCACTTTGTCTTTTATCTAGTAAGCATAGATCTCAGCCAGTTTCTCTGAATTCCACAAAAATGCTCGATTTTAAAGAATTTTTGGACTTTTAAGACTTTTCTGAAAGTTTGGGGAGAAGAAGTGAGTCTGATCCTAACAATTCAGAATCTTATAATGAAATATTAGGGGGTTGTTTTGTTTTAAAAGTTCTCACATTCACTGCGTTGCTGTGCTATTCACTCTCTTCTCCCTAAATTTTATTTTACTCCCAACTCAGTAAAATCATTTTCCTTCATTTTTAATGACAAAAAAAAAAAAGTCAGTTCTCTGCTGTCTCTACCTCTGAACTCTGGTCTTAGTCTTTCTTTGCATAGCCAGATACTCTGCAAAGCTTCTTAACTATCAGACTCTTCTGGAAAAGCAGAGGTTTCTTGTGTGTGTGTGTGTGTGTGTGTGTGTGTGTGTGTGTGTGTGTGTGTGTGTTTCATTTCTCTACTTACAGACAAATTTTCTTAACTGCAAGATAAGAATTCTTTTTCTTCTCTGCCACCACTACAGCATAAGGCTAAAAATTTAGGAGTTGGTTCATTCATACTTGTTTGCTTAAATAGATAGATAAGAACGAGGAATAGATATAAACACATAGGGGAAAAGGAAATTGAAAAGATAAACAAGATGATACCATCATCTCACCTGTTACTTCAATGGTTCTAGAAGTACAGTATACCTGGCCACTGATGTCCTTGGTGTTTGGGTGAGAGCTGACAGTCAGTGGCTTGATTATGTCTCCTCTCTGCCTCCTAAAGCTTTTTTGCTGCCTGTCTTTCTTGTTGGATTCTTTCTTTGTCTGGTTAGCTTCTGGCATCTTTCCTGCTAACTACTCTGTCCTTGAGACAAGAATTCTCTTTTTCTTTAAAAAATAATAACAATTATTATTTTGACTGATCTACTTTTCATTTAGCTGAATTTATGCTCTCCTAGGTGGATAAGAATATTTTAGGTATTAGATTGTTTGGTAATGGGGTTCCTTAGAGTTGGGGACTAGAGCTGAGAGCTCTGGCCTGGATAAGTAAATGTTTCAGGCAAAACAAAAACAGTGTGGAAAATGGAAATATGAAGATCCCAACTGGAAGGGCAGAGGTTCATCTGAACAAAAGAGGACCAGAGGCAAGTTTTGAATCAGGATATGGAGTAGAGAATTCTGAAATGCGATAAACAAGAAAATGCAACTTAGACAATCTGGGTTTGGGGGAAAAGAGAACATTATATGTGCCAAGCAATTTTTAGGACACTTATTGTTTTTCATTAATTTTATGTTTGTTTTTGTTTTTGATTAGGAGCAGGACTAAGAAGATTAATGTTCTAGCCGAAAGGGCACAGGTAGAGTAGATACTAAATACTCTCCCTTTTGAAGAGCATAAATTCTTATAAAATATTTATTGCACGAAAACTATGTACTAGAAGCTATGTGATACTTTTGCTTTCTTTTTACCTTTTTGAAAAAACAAAAATTATGTATAAGTATTGTAAAAAACCAAACAGATATAGATAAAGTGTGTGTGTGTGTGTGTGTGTGTGTGTGTGTGTGTGTGTGTGTGTGTGTGTGTGAAGATGGGGAAGGAGGGAAAGAGGATGGGAGAGAGAGAGAGAAATAGAGAGAGGGAGGTACAGAGGGAGGCAGGGAGAGGGAGAGAGAAAGAAATAGAGAAAGGGTGGTAGAGGGAAGGGAGAGAGAAAGAGGGAAAGAATAAGAGAAATATATAGAGTATAAAACTCTTCTTTATCTCAGCATTCTCTAATCCCAATCAAATTCCCTTATTTAGAGTTTCCACTGTTAATAACAATGCCACTATTGCTAAGATTCAGAATATCCATTTATTTGACACCAGGAGAGGACATATTTCTTTTCTCATTTCTGACCACTGGAGGGAATTTACCTTTTGTTCTCTTATGAAATAGTTTCCTCAAAGGTTCCTTTTCTCATGACCTGTGTTTTCAGACCACAGATGTACTCAGATTCAAATCTATGAACAGTTGTCAATAAATGAAAAGTGAGCATGGTCATCTACTGTGCTATTTTGTTTTTTTGTGACATTGCAGGCTTCTATAAGGGTGGAACTAGGCTATTTCATGCTGTATTGTCACAAAGGGAAATATTGGGGACATGAGAAGTTGTTTTACAGGTCAGCCAAGCCATAGTATATAAGCACTACTCTATTGATGCCTTATTATGAGATATGGACACAGAATAAAAAGAAATGATTCTTTTAATGAAGACAAAATACATGGATCATTGAAGGAAGCAGAAATGTTACTTGCTACTTTCAAAATTGGACCATTTGACTGGACATTTGTGTTGCTTTATTTGCTGTCTATTGAAAATATATTCCAAAGTCCTGAGCTGAATTTGTGGATGCAACCATAGAAAAAGAAAGAAAGTAAAAAAAAAAAAAATGTATATAAGTACATTATAAGAAGTAAATTTATATCTACAACTCTTTATGATTTAAAAAATTGTCAGGAGGCCCCATAGTTGGTAAAGGAATCAAGTCGAAACTTGGGGCTAATGTAGGGACAAAGAAGGACTGACTGAGGCAGAATTCAGGGCAGAAGACAGATGATCTCTACAGTTCTCAGGTACTGTTTCCTATTTTTTCCCCCCAGGGGTTTGTTAATGCCTAATCAGGAATCTTTATATTTCAGTGTTCCTTAAATGCGATCAAGCAACTACAAATAAAGTAATTACATCATTTCCCTCCCCTCATTTTTTCCTAAAGACAGAAGAAAAGGATTTATAACACATGAGTGAATTAGGTTTACTAGGTGCTAAGTTTCTTGAAGATAAAGACTTAGGCTTTGTCTTTTTGAATTTCTCCACCATGACTAGCATAATGACTGGTATGAGATAGATACTCAATAATATCTATTTTGTGTTTGTTTTATTTGTTATTATTAAATATAAATAGAATTTACTGACAGTCTGATTATGATTGACATGGACTGAGAGCTATTAAAAAAAAGGTAGATTCATGTCAACCTGAGATTGTTTAGGTAGATGCTGCATCCAGGCTGCGAAAAAAAGCCAAATGACCATTCAAACTCTCTTCTCGTCTCAGGAATCCACTATTCAATCTAAATACCTATGATACACTGTGTAATAGGAGGAAACAATCATAAATGACCTTTCTGCAACTGCTTCAGAGACAACCAAATTAACACTTTGTCACAGACCCATTTATTTTAATTGTTCTCTCCTGGGTAATATCAAAAAGGCAACTTGGATAGAGGAAATAAAAAAAAAACAACAAAACAATTTGTTCCTCATTAAATGTTAGAAAAGTCCAAGATAAACCTATTTAAAATTGATCTGATAAGCTCAAGAACAGTGATGCACTGATGTGTTTTCCTCAGCTAATGGTCTTCAGCTAATATTTATCCATTGCTTTGAGTAACCATTAATCTCTTGTGTTGAGAAACTCCACAATGCAATTTCTAGGGCAGTTAACCTTTCCACGGTTGCTGTCTCTTGAGTTTGGGTGACTTGGTTCTTGTGGATACTCAATTTCATTTAGTTTTCTTGGCTCCCAATTGCCAAGATAATAGCACCAATTCCTTTTAAAATTAGTCTTTCTCTTTCCACAACACAGCAATATGTTCCCGAGGTGTAATGAAGTTAAATTCATTTTGCCTTCCCACACTTACATTCTTATCCATTACTACCTTCTCTTCCCTGCAATGTATTCCCTGCTATTTTTCTCCTGTGTAATTTGACATCAGGAATGGCCACAAAGGAAACAGCTGAGCAGTGGAAATGCTTTTCTAATGATCTCAAAGCTTCACTGCAAGCCTAATAATATTAATGTCCTTGGATCAATCTTTAGTGGGGTTTTTTTGTTGTTATTGTTGCTGTTGTCATCATCGAAAAATTTCCATATGCTTCCTTAAAAATACAGCCAACTCAAGTTCACTTTTTAACCTTGAGGCATCACATTGGACTTTTCCCTCCTCCTTTTTCTTCTCCTTCTTTTTCTCTTTCTTCTCCATATTTCTCTGCTACCCCAGTCCAGGCCTGACAAGTAAGGTTTTTGAAAAAATGACCATGGTTCTGAACAAAGCCTGTTGTTGCAGGTAATTGTTGAAATATCAAGGGTATTGCGTCCTCCATTACTTAAGCTCTCATTTGTGGTTTTCATGGTTTTGAGGAATGTTTATGGCTGACAGTCCTTTCTTTACGGCTCTATCCTTCAAGCTCCAACTGAAACCTCTGAGAATGACCGCTTGAGTGACTGATAAAATGTCAAGATGCCATTATTTCCAAGAGAGTGTTTGGGAGCAATAAGATCTATTTCAATTTATCTCATCCACCTGAATTTAAGTCTTCAGATTTAACTTTGTTGGCTGCTACAACCAAGTTGTCTCTAGGTTTTGAGAGAACAGTCATCATGGAATGCAGACAGGGTTATAATAATGGTCGCGCCATGACATTTGTGTTGTATTTCACTGTGCACATTGGTGCAATATTTTGGACTTAATTAATACTCTCCAGGAACCTCAGTTTATGGATGGCAATAACCGTATTTTAGATCATGTGAAATACCGCAACAAAAATTCAATTCATAAGGCAGATGGCAAAGCCTAGTTTGAAGAACAACAAAACAGAAAGATTTACAATGAGTTTCAGAACTCTTCAACTGGAATCCAGCCGCTGCCAAAGCTCTGTTATTTCACTGGAGGGTAACAATCTGTGAGGGTCATTAGTGTCCTCATAAAAACTGAGATTAAAAAGTAGTCAAATGAAATGAATAAATAGTCTAGGTTTTCTCTGTGCAATGGAAGTGGAGTTATTCAAAATACAAGGCCTCCAAATGTTTAAAAAAGCCATTCTGTAGTCATTTAGTTTTCAACCTGGAATTTACTAAAGTAATAATTTGTAATGAAAAGGGGAGGATTTTGTTATATTCTCAAGTATGCAGCATACAAGAAATTTGTATTTCAGAAGCAGATCTCTCTCTCTCTCCCTCTCTCTCTCTCTCTCATCTTTTCAGAGCTCAGCAAAGGACTTAATATGGAAATAGTTATGATGGAGAAGGAAGGTTAATGAGCAGAATGTTAATAGCAACAGTGCCCAGTTGCCTGGTATTTTTAATTTTGGCACTGCCAACACACCATATAAAAACGAAATATGGTTTACACAAGTTTTAATCTGGAGAAGCACAAAGTTTATAAATAATTTAGATGCCTATCAGGTTTTCTGAGATTAGCCAGGGAAGGCAACTGATGCTGAGATTTGGCCAGCCATGGACTTAGCAAGCACCTTGTTATTGGCTAGGTGTTAAAGAAAATGATACAGTAAAATAAATTTTAAAAATTATAACAAACAGGAGATTTGCAACATCATAGGATGCTAACTTTTCAGGGTGAACTTTTATGAGTGCTTGTGTATGTGTGTGTATGGAATTTATGGTAGTTGTTCACATTTTTAAAAATAAAAAAATATAGTTCTGTCAGCCTGGGTAACAGACTGAGACCTCATCTCTACAAAAATTAAAAAATATCAAAAAATTAGCTGGCATGATGGTATATGCCTGTACCCAGATACTCAGGAAACTGAGACAGAAGGAGTACCTGAACCCAGGAGGGGCTGAGCTGAGGTTGCTTGAGCCATGATGGTGCTACTGCACTCCATCCTAGGCAACAAAGTGAGATCCTGGTTCAAAAAATAAAATAAAATAAAAAAAAAATTATAGTTCTGTAGTTATTATAAAAAAGAGCTGAATGAAGGCAACTGTTGTCATGAAACTTCCCCCCAATCAAATACTATACTTCAGCTGGAAATTTCTAGAACAGATTATTTACATCAATATAATTCTAACTACTGAAAGCTCTCTGCAATGAAATTTTGCTTGATTGACTATTGTTGGTATTCAGGTAAGATAAAGTAGGCCAACATATCTGGCTTCTAGTCACAGGGACTATGATATAAGTAGAAAGAAAACATTCATCCCAGTTCATCTTCCTCTGCTATATGTTTAAGAAATAAGGTTGGTGGATAGGGAGGAAAAAGTGGGATAAAACAATTATTTAAATTGGCCAGTTTTTGAGGGCCAGTATCTTAGAGGGATCTGAAAAATGGAGACATCAAGCATCCCAGAAACCCTATTCTATTCTGAACCATCCCACTTCTAACTACTGCTCTGAGCCCTTGGTAAAGCAAATACAAACACTTTACAAAGATGAGAAATTCAGATGTTACTCCTGTTTTTGTTTGGTTTTTTTTTTTTTTTTTTAAATCTGTTATGTGAATGTGAGGACTCTAGACAAGAAGTTCCCTCTGATGTGTCCTTGATATACTGAAGTACTCTAAATGGGTGTGTGGGCCAAGATATTGAACCCAAGAACCTCCTTGGTGGCTGAGCCTTTATAGACTATCCCAGTGTACCATAAAAATGTGGTGCTTTCTCTGTTGTCATGACACGAACATGGTTGGGAAAGCATTGTTTTAGTTCTCAGTTTTCTATGAAACTAGAGGACTGGGCAAGTTGATTCCCAAAGTTCATTCCATTCCTAAAATTCTATGAGCATATATCAACCTGCCATTAAAACATCCAGAACTCCCTGTTCCTTTAGCCATATTTCCCTCAGCCACAGAAGCTCATAAAAATGGAATTAAAAAACATGGAAAAATGTATTAGTGTATATTTCATGTACTGGAAATATACTACCTGATTTTTATTAGACTCTGTGTGCAAGAGGCAATCCTTGTTTTTGTGGTAGAGAGGGGACTAAGGAACTAGAACACAATCTATTAGTTTAAAATATTGTTATAATAAAAGTCCTATGAAATATCTCTGTGCTCCATCTAGTTCTTTGTTTTCTCTATCTGATTTGTTCTCTTTGACTGTATCCAGTTGTTTGTTAGGTGAGTTCCCAAATTCTATGCAGAGAAGGTCCTAAGAGAAGAAAAATGATTATTGCCCCACTTCATTAGTTATCAAGAGAGAATGTATAAGGAGAAAAAGAAAGACAATGGAATTGGCTGAATCTTACAAGTTCAATACTATTCTGCACCTAAGAAATCAAACATAATTATTTGTTGAAAAGCATACAATAATTTTCTAATAGATTCAGATCAGTGGTAGTGGAGAAAAACTTTTTGTCTTCATTTTACTTTTAGTTTCCTTTCGCAGTTCCATGTCAGTTTTGCAATCATCTTCTGACATCTTCAAGATTCAGCTTACTCCCTTGGAGAAGATATCATTCTTTATAGATTCCATAGACAAAGTAAAATGATACCACTTTTACTCTACAAAACTTCATTTTAGCACACAATTACTTCTGAAGCCTTTCTTGACTGATTAAAGTAGTTGACAATTCGTTTCTTGATACACAGTTCAAACAACTTTTTCAATTACTCTATGCTCCTTAGTATATCTTTTTCTAAGGAAAATAATGTTTATGAAAGGACTTTGAAACCATATGACACCTTATGAATACTGAGTACTTGAACTTTATTGTTATCATTGGGTTCATTAGAATATAAATACAACAAAATACAATTTGCTCATTGTACATTTGCTATTGTGTCTTTTTCCTTTAAATGTTACTCTGTATTTGTTTCATGTCTCTTTGTTTATAAACACACTGAAAGCAAGGATAAACTCAAAGCTTTTAAACTGCCTGGTCAAATAGTTCTAACTCTCTTCTGTGTTCCCATGTGTGTGCAAGGGAAGAGTGCTCACTGCCCACGAAAAGATTATAATTTTATTGAGGAAATAAGATCAACATAAATGAAACCACGTAGAAAAACATGAGAAAGAATTAATAAGGTTCTAAAATGCCCTAGATATTTGCTAGGAAGGGAGAGATGGCTGTGAACCTAGGTGGCAATGCTGGTGCTGAGCTGGTCTTTGGCAGAGGAAGAGGATTTGTATTTACTCATGAGGGAAATGTGCATGAATATATACTTGCCTTAAAAATACCATGACAAAATGGAATTACATCAAATGAACAGGCTTCTGTTTACTAAGGGAGACAATCAACAGAGTGAAGAGACAACCAACAAGAGGGGAGAAAATATTTGAAAACCATACACCTGATATGGGGTTAACAGCCAAAATATCTAAGAAACTCTTACAACTCAATAGCAAGTAACAAATAACCCAATTAAAAAGTAAGCAAAGGACCTGAATACACATTTTTCAAAAGAAGACATACAAATGGCCAACGAACAAATGAAATGATCACTAATCATCAGGAAAATGCAGCATCACTAATCATCAGAAAACGCAACATGAAACCATAATGAGATTTCACGTAACACCTGTAAAAATGTCTGTTATCAAAAAGGCAAAGGATAATAAGCATTGGCAAAGATGCAAAATAAAGAGAACCCTTGTTTACTGTTGGAGGGAATGTAAACTAGTGTAGCCATTATGAAAAACAGCATGGAAGTTCCTCAAAAAATTAAAGATTGAACTACCACAAGATCCAGTAATCTCACTCCTGGGTATGAAATCAGTATGTTGAAGAGATATCTGCACTCCTAATATTTATTGCAGCACTATTCACAGTAGCCAAGATAAGGAATCAACCTCTGTCTGTTGATGGATGAAAGGCTAAAGAAAATGTGACACTGGTAGTGCTAAAAAATGCATACACATTAACAAATTGAATTAAAGTTGAAATATCCAATATATACCAATAACAATAGATGAATACAAGTCACACTTTGTTGATGGTTGCACTGGCCAATTCTAACGTTCTACCTCACAGTGACAGTATCACTCACTTAGCATTTAGTTGATTAATGTCATCTTTTGAGTGAATGTGTATACATTTTTCTGGCACCCATATATATAAAGAGATAGATACGTAGAATGGAATACTATTCAGCCTTAAAAAGGAGGAAATGCTATCATTTGCAACAACATGGATCAACTGGAGGACAGTATAGTGAATAAAATATGCCAGACAGAAAGACAAATGTGCACGATTTCACTTACATGTGGAGTCTAAAAAAGTTAAACTCATAAAAGCAGAGTAGAATGGTGGTTACCAGGAGTGGGAGTGGCACTGTTGGGAGGATGTTGGTCAAAAATACAAAATACAAGTTAGATAAGAGGAATATGTAATAAATGTATTGTACAACATAGTGACTGTAGTTAATAGCAGTATATTGTATTTTTGAAAATCACTGAGAAGGTAGATTTTATGTGTTTTTACCACAAAAAAATGGTATGTGAGGTAATGAATGTGATAATTAGCTCAACTTAGTCATTCCACAGTATATACATATTTCAAAACATCATGTTATGGATGATAAAAACATACATTTTCATTTGTCAAAATAAATAAATAAATTTAAAAACACCATGACATTTTTTACCACAAAATTTTCTTTTTTAAAAAGATTTTTAATTTTTTTTAATTTTAAAGATGTGGGGTGTAATTCAGGATTAGGTATAAAATTGGTTACCTTACAAGTAAAATTTGGGCCTCCCTTTGGTCCCCACATTGACTACCAACATTTTTACTTTTTGCATTAGAATCATGTCTTTAAAGATTACTACATATTCTTAATTTTTTTTTTGTAAGAACCTCATTGTGGCACAAATAATTATACCATGTGATAGCACACATGATTTAGTAGTTGCTGCCAGTATGTGAATTAAGCATCAGTTGAAGCCAACAAATACTTTCAAGAACCTCCTGTTTATAAGAGTCTGCACTTCATGTTATAAGAAATACAAAGATGAATAGTATTTGATCATTTAAAGAGTAAATAATCTAGGCAGTTAAAATATAATTTAATGTCATGGAGAAAGTGAGGCATCAATTAACCTTCATTTTATTTCTGATTTTGCCCCCAATTTTTGTCAGAGTATGAGGAAAAGCTCTTATTCTTCTGGGGTTTTAGTTCTCCCTCTGACAAATGCACAATTTGGGTTAGATTAATTCTCTTTCCCACCACCATGGGAAAGTTTACTCTAGGGCAGGCTTTTGCCATCACTGGAATGGCCTGTTGCCATGGATTACTTTGAACTCTGTCTTTACCCAGACTTGCCCTTTTCAGCTCCACTCTACATATGGCACTTATCTGACCTTAGCTTCTCCTTGCAACTCTTGAGAGTCTTCTTAGGGTCTCTGTGGGAACAGTTCTTTAACAAGGTGTAGGAGACTCTTCATAACCATATGCCCTTCCTTTTCAGTCTTCTAACCACTCTCAGATTCCTGTTTTGCATCTGAGAAGTATTGGAACGTTTTCAGTTTTCTAGAAACTCCATGGTGTTTCTTACCTCTGGGAAGTTTGCTTGGACATGTGGTTTTTGTTATAGGGTACACTCTCTTTATCACTTCTTGTTAAGCTCATTTATTTCCTGCAGGCTTTCCTAGCTCCTTCCCTTCCTGCTCTCCCTTCTCTAAGTTCCTTCCTGTGGGTTTCTGTGTGTTCCATATCCACTGAACATCCATCTTGACTATGTCTGTCACTCCTCTAGTCAGTAGTTTCTTTGAGGTTGGGTACCATATTGCATTCACTTTTGCTTGGCACTTAGAAGTGACTCTGTAAATACATGAAATAAATGAAGCTATGAATAGAGAGTCTATGTTTTACATTCTGCGACAGTCAAAACTCATAGAACAGAGATTTGAACAAATTATTATGGCCTTTGACAGGAGAGAGAGGTTAGTGCTGGCTAGAGGAACTGAGTTAGTTCCTGGTGAGATGACTGGGTGAGATTTTAAAAGGCAGAAATAAGAAAGAATATAGTTCTAAGCAGTTGGAGCAGACATAGGAACAAGGGTAGAGATAGACAATTTGGCTTATTTCAAATTAACCCCAAACTTAGTGGCTTACAAACAACTTATTATTTGTCATGGTTCTGTGGGTTGATGGTGTCTGGTGAAAGTTCAGTGATGCTGAATGTCTAAGATGGTTGGCATTTCATTCATATGTTTGGGCTGTCCAGTTTCCTCCAAATACCTTTCATGCAGCATCATGAAATTCTTACATAGGCCTCATGAGGCAGGAGTTGTAAGATGCCCAGCCAGTTGAAGGTTATACCAGAAAGGGGCACATAATTACTTTTCCCTATTCTATCCATCAAAACTGCCATGGCATCCACTTAGATTCAAGGAGATAGAGAAACAGACCTGCCTCTAGCTAGGGAGGGATAAGATCACACTGTGGAAGAACACAAGAGATAGAAGACGTTGCTGCAGCCCTTTTGGAAATTGGACCCTCCCCAGGCTGGAACAGTAGGGAATTTTTGTAGGTTACAGAAAGGGCAATATCAGCTCTTCTACAATATGAGCTCCTCCACAACAAGCTCTTCCACAATATGACCCAAGCTCAGAGAGTTTTGCATGTACAATTTTATTGGAGTTTCACTAAAAAGTATGTATCTATACGTGGTTCACAGAGGTTTTCATTCTGCTGGAATTGTTGCTCTCTTTGAACTCCATGGAAATTTTTGTTTTGGTATAGGTTTGTCCTACATTGACTTATTCTGCTGAAATTAGGTACCATATGATAGGATATCAAGATGTCTGTTTATTTTTTTAATTTTAAACCATAGTTATCCATCTTGAGACAAAATGGAAGCTGGGCAAACTTATCAAACAGGCATATCTTCTGTGATATTTGATAGATTTCAGTGAAATTTAGTTCACATGTAGGGGTTATAGAAATAACAGATTGCATTGAGTGATGGTTACAGTTTACTGAACTGCTAGGATAGCTGTCTCTGAATAGCTTCCAAAAAATGACTTTTGCAGTAATTGATGCCCTGGGGGAAGCTAATGCATTGGCAGAAGTGCTAGAAATTTAAGAAAGCTATGTAGTGATTGGGTTGATGATATATACAGACTACATACATTTAGATACAACTGCATTTTAGTGAAAAGTTTTTTTTTTGTTGTTGTTTTTTAATTTTCCCCCCTGCCAAAGTTTCTGAATAATTATATATCTACATTAGGATACTTATATAGGTACAGCCTCTGGGTCCAAGAAATCTTAGGAAGCTTTTCAAAAAGCCAGAGCACAGTAAGTAGCAGTCCATCTGTCTCTTAATTTTAGAGTATTTTTTTTAAAAGAAAAATCACTTTCGTTTTTATGCCCACCTCTAAGCTGTAATGCAAATGACACAGCAGGTTACCCTGAGAGGTGATAAACAAATGTCACTTGATAATTTCCTGATCCAGAGCCTAACTTATCTACACAATTAACAGCAGTACTACAGCAAATGCCATCTCTGTGTTGAACTTTGGTGTCATGTCCATGGCCACATGAAAAGACTTTCTAAGAAATAGCCCTAATAGTTATTAATGCATTTATACAGTAGATTTATTTTTTTTAAAAGATATTATTCATTATGTTAGAGTGTTTATCCATGGGGACTCTGCTTCTAGTGCCAAAACCTCCCCCCAAAATCCAGAAACAAAACAAAATAAAAACCATACTTCTCCTGTGCATCTGACTTGAGCTAAACACAAAGTGATATGATTGCTAGCTGCTTCTTTTTTTTTTCTAGTTCTTTCTGAAGCTTGTTGGCAAATTTCTGTTTCATCTCCAAGTAAATGCACTGCATTAAACTCCATATATTTTTGAATTATTCTTTAAGTCTTTCTAGGGAAAACCAGGTACAAAATAAATCATTAATGACCCAAGGAATTAATCTCAAGTTGATTTTTTGGGGGGGATTGGTTCATTTACTATGACAGTTGCTTAACTCTACATAGCTGATGTCAACCTCATGAGAGTACTGGAAAACTACGAAGTTACAATCTCCTTCCCTGATTTATGCAAGTTCATTCATTTTTTACATGAGGTAAAACATATGTTTGGTTAGCCTTCACCCTAAATAATGTGGTGATGGGTTAGGAAAAAGCTAATTGTTTGAAAAATCATGTGGTAATGTGGTTAGGGCTTCTGGTTTCTCCACATGGGAACTTGTGACTTCCAAGTTGATTTCAGTTGGTAAATATTATAGAAAGTTGAATTCTGGCAGGAGCTCTGAATTACTTTTCTATTCATTGACAGAATGTCTACACTAACCTCCCATTTTTTATAGGTAGTCTCACATATCTTCCCTGCTGAGCCTGTCAGGGAATCTGTGAGATGTGAGGCCAAGAGCAGAGTCCTCTACTAAATATGTACCAAGAGAAGGGGGGAGGTTTTGACAGCACATATATTTAATTTTGCACCATTGACTGATGTAAGTGAGGGAACTGTCTGGATTGAAGAGAACATATAATCTGAATGAAGTACCCAAACCTGGGTACCAAAACAACATTAATTCCAGAGCATTCATGTTTTTATTTGTAAAATGTATAAAGCATTCCCATGGTTTAGCCTATGGGTTTATGCACATTGTTTAAAAAAATAACAATTGATGATGGAAATAAACTACGCCTGTGGTTCACCACCACCCAAGCAATGATGACACTGACTCTCAATCTCTTTGACTTTGGATTCAAAACACAGTGACAAATGCTACCCAGTCATCTGTCAGAAATAAATTTCTGGATTAAATCAATAGGGCTTCAACTCGACCCAGATAAAAGTGTGGCAGCATAAAGGCATTACTCTGAGGAGCTCACCAGAAATGCCTAGTTTCATTAGAGACTCATGCAGGAACATCTCAGAGAATCAAGAGAGTGAAAGTGGGTTTGGGTTAGTTTGCTGGGCGAGCAGGTGAACACCGCCCCCACCCCTGCCACTTCACACCTGTGTTCCATAATCAGGGTCATACATTATTGGTCAAGAAAATCCATTGTGCTTGGGCCATGAGTAAAACTTTACATCAATCAATTACTCAAATAATGACTAAACTGCAAGTGCCAGCCAGGACATAATAAACATCACAGTGGCAGACAGAAATACATGTAAGATACTTTCCGTCTCCTTGATGAGTGTAACTACTTGGGGATAAGAGGTTTTGATACACAGCAGAAGCGAATTATAGACAAGTGGTAATAGGAGGAAGTCTCAAGGAAGTTTAAAAGGAGAGAAAACACTGGTAAGGTAAATTGGATTACACTTCACAGAAGAGAAAGTTGATCTTTCTGCACCCTTGTCATCTGCCCCTTGGTTCAGTGATGCCCAGGGACTATCTACCTCTGAACTTCTGGTGAAATAAGCAATATATGACCTTTTTAAATCTGAGTCACTTGTAGTTAGATATTGTGTTATTTGCAACTGAAAGTGTCCTGCCATCAAAACCAGCCGATCTAGAATTAATCCCATGAGAGGTCTGATGTATTTTGTTTTGTGTAGTGTGATCTAAAATGTTCCTTTGGAACATTGCCATTTTTCAAATACTTTGTGCTTTGACCCAGTTAGAATATATATTTACTAATTCATAAAATATACTTTTAGGAATTATATTCTAGGAGATAGCCCCCATGACAGGTACTGGTAACTTAGAGATTAATGAGATCTCCTTCTCTTCTCAGAGTTCACAATCTATTAGGTGGGGTTTGGGGAGACACATAAACACAATTCATTGTAACGAATTGTGCTAAGTTATGATAGAAATATAAGTAAGGTACTCTGAGGTAACAAAAAAAGGAAAAATGGCATGAAAGAGAGATAGTAAGAATAGACATTCTAGAAAATACTTCTCCAGGGAGTGCTTTTAATGCCGAGAATTGTAGGCACTGTGGTAGGATGGAGCCATCATTTGACAGACACCTTTTTCTCTTGTCTAGAAATAATGTCTCATGCAGGGCATATGGGAACATTATCTGTTCAACAAAGAGACAAAAATCTCTCCCAGGAGCTGAGAAGTGCCCTAAATACAAAGTTCTGAGCTCCTGGGATCTGGTTGCGTCTCTGCCATTCACTTACACCTCCATTGTTGCAACCACTTCGGTAGCTAAGCCCTTCCCCCTTTATTTCTAGAGTGAAGATACAGAAGGCTGCTTTTGGGTAGAGATGTGGGGCTGGCTTGGAGAGAAAGAAGAGCTACCAGGAAATGTGCCCTCTGTGATAGTGAGCAGGAGCTCAGGAAACTGGAGGTGGAAGACGTAAGCCAACTAAAATAATCACAGAGTTTGCCATGTGCCAGGTGTTAAGTCCTTTCTTGTAGTACAAATTTTGTCCTCACAATAATTTTTTGAGGTAGATCCTACTCGTATCCTAATGTTGCTGACAAGTCATTAAGCATCTTGCCCTGAGTCACGCAGTAAGTGTTGTAACTGAAGCATAAATTCACTTCTAACACTCTGTACTTTCAAGACCTGGTTGATTAACATCATGTAGGAACTGAAATTTTGAGTGAGGCAGATCAATTCCAATCACAAAGTGAAGGGTAGCAGGGAGAGCAGGTAGTAGAGAACACTGCATGGCCTTCTTGAGTATCTAGTCCATGTAATACATTTACAATGCCTTTCTATGAAATGCTACATTTTTAATCTACAACCAATAAGAAGATCAAGATAAAGTAGCCATACAGAACTGTAACATATTTGGGCTGATAGAAATAATTTAACTATAAGAAAAAAATAATTTAAAAAATTTGTGGTCTCATTCTTTTTTTTTTTTTAACTTGGGGTATGGGGGAGGAGGAAGAGCCAAATCCTGAGCACTTCCTATTTGCAGTATCCTAGATTTTCCCTGAAATGTGTGTCTATCTTTTACATGCTCTGTGTTTCATGTGTTTGGTTGTTGTTGGTTGCTTGGTGAATTGGTTTGGATATATCTCTCTGGCTAGAATAAAACTTCGTTGAACCCTAGATTTTTCATGTTTTTCATAGCTGGGTCTCTGGCACCTACAGTATTCGTCTCTTAGGAAGTGCTTTTTTTTTAATCAATATTTTTTATTTTGATATTGTGGGGTACAGTTAAGGGTTAGGTATACAAATATGCTTCATTCAGGCCCCCTTGTTGATAACAGGTGTCTCTGCATCCCCAGGAGTCTCATTCTTTTTTAAAAAAAATTTAAGATTCAGGAAATACAAATGCATGTTTGTTACACGGATATATTGTAGAGTGGTGGGGACTGGGTTTCGGGTGGTCAGTTCCCCAGACAGTGAAAATTGTACTCAACAAGTAATTTCTGAACCTTAACCTCCCTCCCTCCCTCTTCTCTTATTGGTTTCCCCCCTGTCTATTATTTGCATCTTTGTGACAATTTAGCTCCCACATGTAAGTGAGAACATTTGGTGTTTGGTTTTCTGTTTCTGAGTTATCTTTCTACTTTATATTTTTGAAGATTATGGGTGATTTGTAGGAAATGATCCAGGTGAAAAAAGGCAGTAACCTGAACTAAGATATCAGCAGTGAGAATAGGGAGAAGTGAATGAATTTGAGCTATGGAGGAATGTAAAGCAATGGGGTTTGGTGATTGTTGTGTGGAAGGAGAGGAAAAGGGGCAGGAGAAGACAGAATTGGGAATGACTGCAGGTTTCTGGTTCAGTTACGTGGTTAGGTGTGCTGACCATTTACAGAGGTAAAGAATACAAAAGAGGTGTGGGTTTGTGGAGACAGAATCATGGTTTCCTTTCTGAGATGTCTCTAGGATGTTCAAGTGGAGGTGTTCACTATAAGGTATATTATTCCAGAGCTCAGGAGAAAGATCTGGCAGGAAATCCTCAACACATTGGAATTTCTGACGTCAAGAGAATACACAAATTCACCAAGGAAGACAAAATCAAATGAAGAAGAAGAAGAAGGAGAAGGAGGAAGAGGAGGAGGAGGAGGAGGATGAGGAGGAGGAAAGGAAACAGAGTCCAGATAGACCCCTGATATTTTAGGTGTGAGTCAAAGCAGATAAGTCCTCAAAGAAATAGCTGGAGAGGTAGAAGAAAAAACATATGACAAGTTTCTAGGAAACCAGGAAAGAGAGCAAAGATGTTTCAGTGAAAGAGTGAGAACAGTATCCATGGCTGCAGAAGTCATCATATCTGTGGAGCAAAAGTTCCACTGGAGTTAGCATCAGAGATCATCAGTGACCTTTGGGAAAATAGTTTCACTGGAGCAGTGAGTTAAGGAGGGAATGAAAGGAAAAAGGTGAGAGAGAGTGGAGACAGTCATTGTGGACAACATTTTCAAGGTTCTGAGTTGTGAAGTAAGAGAGGAATAGGGAGTTATCTAGAGGGAACAGACTTGGAGATATTTAATGCTGATTTAAAAAGCCAGTAGCAAGGAGACTTTTGAAAATAGAGAGTGGAGGGAGAGTATTCTGAATAATGAGAAAACAGACATGAAATTGAAAACATGAACAAGCAAAAGCAAGAAAGCAAATTCTTCTTATATATGTCTCTGTATCCAGAGACCAGTTCGAACTCCTTTCTAAAACGACTTCCCTGGGTGTCCCAGAAAGACTGGTAGAAATGGTAGATTAATTTGCTTTAGGAAACATAATTTCTCTCTCTAAAGAGGACCACATAACCCCCAACATACTCATGGTTCTCTCGGTGGGAGTGAAAGGGGGTTGGTAGAGACACTTCTAGAACACTCTATAGAGATGAGCCTGGATAAGGAATAACTCAATATGAGCAAGAGTGTCTTGTTAGCAATGCTGACTAAAACAATAATCAAGGAGGGGGAACATGTAACACTCTGAAGTTTAATGAGTCTGGTCTGGCAAACCTTCAAACTGTGAGATGAAATGTAGATCATGTTGCTCTGGAAACAAGAAGATACCCTGGTGACCTGTGTATATGAAAATAGCTTGGGGGGGGGGGGTAACAAATGGAAATAAAGCCACTGGCCCTGTGATGGGACATCAGCCTTGAACACCTGTGGTATCTTGATTTTTAAGAGAAGGATGCTGATCCATCAATACTCCTTTTCTCTCATTTATTCCTTTTTAAAAGCTAACATTTAATTTGACCCCATCTATATGCTGAGCACTGTGTTGGGTTCTGAAGAGTCAAAATGGGATAAAGGCCCATCTCTGCCTTTATGGGGTCACCATTTCTAAGGAAAGTCAAATATAAATAATAGCTCCTGTGCCATGTGGTAAGTGCTGTTTGTAATAAAAATATGCAGAAGACACTTTGGGAGGCAGAGGCAGGAGGATTTCTTGAGTTCAGTAGTTCTAGATCAACCTGGGTTACATAGCAAGACCTTGTCTCTCCAAAAAATAAAAAGAAAATTAGCCAGGTATGGAGGCTGAGATGGAAGGATTACCTGAGCTCAGGAGTTGAGGCTGTGGTGGGCTGTGATAGTGGTCTAGGTGACAGCTTGAGACCCCCAACTCAAAGAAACCCCCAAAAGCCAAAAAAAAAAAATAGCTGCAGAAGGAATCATGTATGTTTCATCCTTCCTGGACTCAGGAAAAACTTCGGAGAAGAGGCATATGATCTTCCCTTTATTTTATTTATTAGTAATTAACTGCATATTAAAAATTATTAATACGAATAACTACAGATTAACTATTAATTGATTATTTTGTTATCAATTAATTAAATAGCGAAAGGGTCTTCCTCTATTGCCTAAGCTGGAGTGCAATAGTTTGATCATACTCACTGAAGCCTTGAACTCTGGGGCTCAGCGATCCTCCTGCTTCAACCTCCCAAGTAACTGGGGCTAGAGGCATGTGCCACCATTTAATTTTTTTTGTAAAGATACCCAACCTGGTCTTGAACTCCTGGCCTTAAATTATCCTCCCACCTTGGCTTCCCAAAGTGCTGGGATCACAGGTATGAACCACCATGCCCAGCCTTCCCTTACTTTAAAACTATACAAAATAAACCAGTCTATTACAGTCATACTTTTTCATAAAGGTACTTTCTCCATATTTTTTTATTGTTTATTTTTATTTTATTTTATTTTTTTTTTGAGTTGGAGTCTCTGTCACCTGGACTGGAGTGCAGTGGCCGCTCCCGGCCACCGCAGACTCGACCTGCTGGGCTCCGGCGATCCTTCCGCCTCAGCCTTTCAAGTAGCTGGAACTACAGGCACGCACTACCACGCCCGGCTAATTTTTGATTTATTGTAGAGATGAGGTCTCGCCAAGTTGCCCAGGCAGGTCTCGAACCCATGGGTTCAGGCAATCCACTCACTTCAGCCACCCAAAGGTGCGGGATTACAGGCTGAGCCACCGAGCCTGGCTTTTTCTCCATATTTTTTAATGGATGTTACCTCCACTAAGAACTCCTTATCTCATTTATACTTGCTGAACAAGTTACATGATTGTGTTTATGAAAGGATCATGGAGTTCCACGGTTGGATGAGACCTCAGCAATCATTTTGACTTCTTCACTGTTAATTGAAAAGACTGTCGTTTTTCAAGTTGTTATTACCCATATAAATCACCCATTATTAAACTAGTCTAAAATGGTTATGTTCACCTTTTACATATTGTCTTTCACTTATACATATTTATATTTGTAGGATTACTAAAGCAAAAATACAATCAAATATTTTTCTACTATTATGTAACATTGAATTAGAAATGATTTTTCTATGTTATTACACAATCTTTGTAATTTTCATTTCAATGGTTGCATGATATTCTATCATCTTGATCTACTTTAAGTTATTAATCATTTCTGTTATTTTCGGTGTGTACACTCATTCTACTCTAAAGATGAAATAATTAGATCCAGGCAGGGTACTTCATGCTCCGGGTCTCTGTGAGTCCTTTCTTTATGTCATGCTGCTGCTTTCATATGGAAGATGTGAGCTACAGTTGATACACAATTATGGGCAACAAGTTTTGTGAGGTTGGCTTCCTTAATTCTGGTAGTATTCTTAAAATATCAAATGATAATGCAAAAATGAAAACCTTCTGAAAATGGAGGAGACTGCCTAGTCAACAGATGAGGGGACACAGGTGACTCTTTCCTCTGACCCAGTTGTAGTTGCTTTTTCCATGCTGGACAGATTTCATGGAGATCCTGTATTCTTGCATATGTGTGTCAACAGACATCATGCACTGACTTCATGCTTCAAGTATTTATATCAGTAGCAGGTTTCTGAAGAGCTGGAGACATGTGGTAAGAAAAATCTGGTAGAACAGGTCCACCCATTAAAAGTTGTCTGAGGAGAGCATGGTTTGGAGAATGGGAATACTACACTGGGGGAGAAACGGATGTTGGCAGCTTTGGTGTGGAGTTACTCATGAAAGTAGCAGAGGCCCCATCAGACCTCTCAGATGCGGCAATGTTATTGCTGGAAGGGACATGGAAGACAATTTTCAATTTACAAAATACCTATTTAGACAGCAGAGGTTGAACAAAAACTCAGCTTTCTTGAAGTCAAATTGAGTACACATTGTCCATCGTGGAATAAATGTCAGCGCAAAACTTCCTTCTTCAATTACCAGGAATTTTTATATGAAATTTCAATTTCTTTTAAAAAATTCTCTTAGTGCTGTTTTTGTTTCCAGAACCTGTATCAGGTTCTGGTCCTCCTCCATAGACTGGAGGCAGGGACTCTTAGTTGATGAGTCTGTGCTTAGAATCTTCAGCCTTGTTTCAATAGTCTTGAAATGTATGTTATAACACATAGACAAATTAGATGCTTTAGAAGTAGCCTCATTCAGTAACACATGTCTAAATCCTGCTTCTGGAAATGAGATATTGGGTCAGAGTTGCAGGAAGATGTAGATAAAAGTAGGACGCAGAAGGACAAGGAGTGGGACAACGTGAGAGAACATCTTCTTCCAGTACTACAAAGGGTGTGTGCAAGAAAAACAATAACATCAGAGAACAGCATTTTCCTAATTGCTATCAGGAAGCATATTATGTATCACTTTCATTTTTTAGATTGGAAAATTGAAACTAAGAAAGACTTGTCCAACTTTCAATAACTATCAATGGCAGCCTAAATCTATGCTTTTTTTTTTTTTTACTTTAAATCTAGTGCTTGTTGTCAATCAATAGAATAATTACAGAGTAACAACTGTTACTAGGAAGTAGGATGAGAAGCACTATAGAAAAAAAGATGTAGGGGACATGTTACCATCCTTAAGCCATCACAAATTTGGACTGTATAGAAAGACATACAGCAAAGACTCAAGAGCTCGCTGTGACATTCAGCATGAAGTCTTAGAGAGGTCCACTGAAGGCTGGTTTGGAAGAAGTGGACCTTGCAGAGGTGGGATCTGAGTTAGCCTTAGAGGAGGGCTGAGGTTTGACCTGGCAATTGGTTGTCCAGGGAGCATGCATTTCAGGCAGTCGGTTTTCGCATTGCCACAGAAAGAATCTGTGACTGCAGAGAACATTGACTTTGTTCTTTACAATAGTTTTAATATTCTGATTTTAATCCATGTGACTAACTTTTGGGCAAGCTATTTAGCCACTCTTGTCCTCTGTTTCTTTAGCAGCAAGGAGGGAATAACAAAGCGAAGCTGCATTACAGGGAAACCGGGAGGCATCGTGAATTTGAAGCATTATAAAGAGTTTTATACACATAAAGGGAAGGAGAATCAGCTCCACAAAATTCTACAGCCAGAATTTCAAAGCATCATTGTTGCCTAATGATGGTTTCAGCTTTGCCCTTGGTGGATATATAGTTGGAGTTTTGAAACTGAAAAATATCTTTGTTATGTTTTGCCTGGATCAAAGCACACATAAAGCCTGATCGAATGGAAAAAAAAGGCGAAAGATACAGGCGAGTGCCTCAGCATGACAACGAGAAGCCCTCAGGTTTCTGCTAATGCCCTAACTGGGTAGAATATTCTGAAACCTTTGTGAACAGGGACTGCAATTCCAACAAAATTATCACACACACACACACACACACACACACACACACACACACACACACACACACACACACGTCATATCCAGAATGAGTGCTCACACCCTACTAGAGATCACAGCAGCTACAGGTAGAAAGATCAACATTTTGAGCCTTTCTTTATAGCGTTTGAGGTTATGTCCCAATGCAAGTGATAAACGTTGAAAGAAAAATGAAACAGCACAAAGTTAGAAAATTGTAAGAAAGAATGAAGACAAGAAAATCTATTTAAATAAGAACTAGTCTATGTAACTAGTCTGTGAAAGTTCAGATCTTTCACTCTTAGGAATACAGTGAGCTCCTTAAGAGGGGCAGGATTCAAGAACAGAAATGTCTTCCAAGGAACTTAATCGTTTGCGAATAATTCGATTTTTTGTTAAGATTCAAAGGGTACAAATGCAAGTTTATTACATGGTCATATCACATGATGTTTCAGCTTCTATTGAGGTTTCAGCTTACGTGAGGTTTCAGCTTCTATTGAGCCCGTCATCCTGGTGGTAGACATGGTACCTGGTAGGTTGTTTTTTTTTAACCCTCATCCTCTTCTTTCCTTCCCCAGTGGCTGTTGTTTCCATTTTGTACCACTGTACATTCAGTGTTTAGTTTCCCCTTATTAGGGAAAATGTGTGGTATTCAGTATTTTATTTCTGTGATAATTTGTGTATGATGATGGTCTCCAGTGGCATCCACATGGCTGCAAAGGACATGATTTTGTTGAGATATTTAATGGGAACCAGAGAAACCTTTCTTAGACTGAGTCAGATTGGTGTTTCTACTGGGTGGAGGGATGTTTTCCTTTTCTCCTAAGCTATTATTTCTAACAGCACTCCCACACAATGAAGAATTGTCTTTTATCATGATTTCAGATATAAATGAAAGCAGTAGCTATTACCATTAGTGCCGTGAACTCCCATCAAACCTGCAAGAGTCATACTGGGAATGAGAAATCTCTATGTATACTTTTAGTACTATTGGCTTTTTATCTTTTTCCTTAAATAACTAATTAATGTCTAGTTCTTATCTATGACTTTCTAAGCCTTTTCTTTACCTTTCTCAACAATTATCTCAAGATTTTTCTAGCAGAATAATGTTGCTTTTTCCTGCTTAGAGGGCAGTTCTTTGGAGTCCTGAAGTCTCTTTGCTACATATGGGTTATGTGTAATAAGACAGATGGAAGAGTAGAAAATTCAGTTTATAAAAGATGTATGGTTTTGAGCTAAAAATTAAAAACAAAAACAAAACATCTCACTTAATTGGTTATTTTTTCTCACTGTAATAATGATTTATGTAGTAAGATTCGACTGCATTGTGAGCTTTTGAATGTTTCAGGTTAGTTTTATTTTCATTTCACATGTCCCTCTTCTTTGCTCCAATGTTTAGCATAAAGTCTTGTCTTCAGAAAATGCTCAGTACATATAGGTTGGTTGAATGCTTGTCTATGTAGCAAAAGTACTGGTTTATCAATGTGCCATAGACATTTTCTTGGCTTTTTAGAACAGTTGGGGGTTTTCAGTGGAGACATGGGGAGGCCTTCCAAAGCCAGACCTGTTTATCTCCATCTCTCTTACATTTTTAACCTCAATCTCTACACATTGTTTCCTACAGTTGGCTGTTACACTCTGTTTATTGAATATGAAACAATTTCTACTGTGGAACAATATCTTCTCCACAAAGTTCTGTTGTAAGAACTTGTCTCATCAGAATGAATTAAAAAAACAAAAATGATTGCTGCATGAACCGACCTTTCACTATATGAGAATCTAATATAATAGTAAAAGGTTATTTCCTTCAGGGTGTATTATCTCTCTAGCCTGATGCTCGTTGTAACATGCAAGACCAGCCCCTTAGAGCTAAAAATTTCTCCCTTATGTGGATAGAGGAAAAAAATGAAAACCCCTTCCCCGGTCAACATTATTTCATAGGGTACTGAGGAATAAATCAGGCCTGGCGTGACCTTCATTGAAATTTCAGATTTATTTACAGAGGTTTGTGCTGATCACTTTATCTACCGGAGGCTCCATTTCCCCTTGGTGACTCATAAGTAATGTGGTCCACGCAAAACCGTGTAAATAGAGCTAATATTTCAAGGGAGGTTATGCTATATACTCTTCCCCTGAGAATAGATGATGGCTGACTGCTGGGCTAATATGAAATTTATCTCTGTGAGGGAGAAGAGAGATGGTGTGGTCTAGAGGGCAACTTCCAGGGCTTGTGAATCCTAAGAGGAGCCGAGGTTCATTGGAATCCAAGTGCGTTCGTGTCATGTGTTCCTATGTATGGGCAAAGATTAACAGAAGAAAACAGAAAAAACAGCTTACACAAGTGAAATCTTAAATAGTCTACAAAGTCAACATTGATGTTTCTTGATTTAGTTGTGGGTTTTTCTGTCCTTTGACCCACGAAATCTTGTGGTATCCAAAGAAGAATTTGTACTTGCTGGCAAATAGATCTTTCACCAGCTTGCCTCTCCCAGTTTTACCTATTCTTTCCTTTTCCCTACTTCCATTTTCTCACCACATCTCTCTTTCATCTGCCACCTAATACATTTTTAGCATCTCTAGTAAGTAGTTCCTTGTCTCCAATTTACTTTGGTCTCTACAATCAGCAGCTTTCCTTATTCACTGTGCAGACACTTCTCCAACACACGAGAAAGACATCCACCCTCCTCTATGTGATCAGGCTTTCAGAAAATAAAGACAATTTTTCTCTGTGAAAATAGAAATACAACAAAAAATAGAAAATAGAAATATAACACCCTGTGCTCTAGGATTTCTGATCTCTGCTTTAAATACTATTATATAAAACTTTATAAATGCTATTAAGACATCAAAAGGAAACCTGATAGTAGTATCAACATTAATAATTAAATACATATTAAGCACAATTTATGGCCTCACTGTGTTACTGCTTGCTACATGAGATGATGATCTTGCCCTCAAGAAGCTTACAAGGTAATTGAAGCAACAAGACAAATACTCTGGAAGAAAAAATACAGAAGAACACAAGACTGTAAAATTAACTGTGTGGTATAGACTCCAGTGACATTCTAAATATATATGTAGCCATGCCACTCTCTTTAAAGTCATCCTGGGAGATAAAGTCCAGTCATGAGAGCTTCCTGACCTGGCCCAGCTCATCCAGCCATATCTACTTCTTACCCCAGAAACTCTGTGTTGCGGTCTCATGGACACATACAAACCACTCTGATATTTATTTTGGCATGAGGAAGCTAAAAGGTAAATAACCTGTGTCAGATGATAAAGCATATTAGTCACAGTCATTTGACATGTAGGGTTCTTTCCAAACATATTACTTTATCATTCTTTTTTTTTTTTTAATTGGAGTGTCACTCTGCTGCC
>NW_007259798.1:275858-331150 GCF_000164805.1 Carlito syrichta
CTCACCAAGTTGCCCAGGCGGGTCTCAAACCTGCAGGCTCAGGCAATCCATTCACCTCAGTCTCCCAAAGTGCTGGGATTACAGGCTGAGCCACCGAGCCCGGATACTTTATCATCTTTATCTTTATCTTTCAGCTTAAGATGCCTTCCACTGCCATCTCCAACTGGCAAAATATTAATGTCTCAGATACTCCCAGAGCTCATGACTGATTCCCACCCTGTGCTCACTAAGCACTTGCTTCTTCTACTTCACTGCTTCTGAAGTCATCTCTTCATTGCACTCTTCCACTAGATCATGAGCTTGTTTTTGAGGGAAAATACTGTGTTTTATTCACTGCGGAATTCAAAGTGCCCAGCACTAGAATGTTTTATGGGTGTTTTATGAATGACAAATGCTCAGAAAGTGGCAGCATGGTCTTCTACATGAGTGCAGATTGCAGACGACAAATGAAACCTGAGATTCCCTCAACAGAGCCCTCTCATCAAAATATCCCCCCATTGTTCTGCCTCTGTAGCAAGAGAGTTTGCTCATCCTCTTTTGGGCTAAGGTTGCTGTGGTCCTGATGCTCAGGCAGCTTACTTTCACCTTTATTAGAGCACCTTTTATCACATGATCTGCACCATAATCTTCAGTGATAGCAGCAACAAGACACATTTACTGAATGTCTATGAGACCTTTTGGTACTCCCAGTGGATGCTGTGTACTCATGAATTGTGGGTACAGACAGTCATAAAACCAGTCACTGCCTTGTGGAATCTAATATCACAGCAAAAAAAAGAAATAGGTGCTATCTAATGGAGCAGAGTTTTCCATAGATCCTACTTTCTCAAGAAAACATTGGAAAAGAAGAGTGCTTTGGACATATAAGGAGCTATATTCACTTTCTGGAGATTTATAAGGTATACTAATATAATAGAAGCTTTTTGGAGTTTTGTGATAAATGTGACTTTTTTACTGAGATGCAACTACATACAGAAAAATATACAGATTTTAAGAAACGTTTGATAAGTTTTTTTCCAGTGGATGTGCTCTTGTAACCAAAACTTGATACAAGATATAGAATACTTGTATCATTCCAGAAAGTTTTCTCATAATCCCTTGCCAGTCTATCCTCTCCCCTCTCACACCCCCTAAGATTCTGATTTCTATCCCCATAAGTAGAATAGTTTTGTCTGTTCTTCACACATACTAGGCAATCCTTTTAAAAATGTGTAGTATATTAGTTCAACTTCTATGGAAAGCATTGTGGCGATTCCTAAAAAAACTAAAAATTGACCTTCCATGCAATCCAGCAATTCCTCTCTTGGGAATATACCCAGAGGAACTCAAATCATTCTACAAATAAGACACTTGCACACACATTCATACATTTTTATTGCCACACTATTCACAATAGTAAAAACATGGAACCGATCTTACTGCCCATTGAAAGTGGACTGGATAAAGAAAATGTGATACTTATACACAGTAGAGCATTATGTAGACATAAAGAATAACAAAATTATGCACTCTGCAGCAAATTGGATAGAGTTGGAGACCATCATACGAAGCATTCTATCACAGAAACAAATAACTGAATACCACTCGTTCTCACTCATAAGTGGGCCCTGAACAATAGTCACATTAGCACAAGGGAGGGATTGGCAGTCACTGGGCATTGCTAGGGGAGGGAGGAAGAAAGGAGGGTCAGGGGCACGTGACAACACAAAGGGTACCTGGTCCACTACCAGGGGGAGTGAGGGCCATTTAAAAGTCCAAACTTCACCTGCATGCAACCTACTTATATAGTTAATCCTCACTTGTACCGCACATCTCTATAAACAAACAAAAATTTTTAAATGTAGTATTTATTAATAGTACACATATTTATTATATTGTGGGATATGCTTTGAATAATGTTGCATTATCACTTTTTAGCTTCCAATGATTTTCATGTAAATTATCTGAGTTAATTCAAAATAATAAAATAGGAATGCTGTAAGTGCCAGATGAGTGATCTATACAGTGGTTGTCATGGAATTTAGATAAAAATGTACTACTTGAGTTAGTTTAAATTGGGAAAGTTCCCTGGTGGTTACCAACCAAGAATCAGTAGAAACTTCAGGGTGGGTAAGACATAGTTAAGTGAGGAGAAAGGGGAGGGAGTTCCAAGACCAGGAACGGGTGGGCAAGATTTAACTATGGTGATGTATATCGTGTATCTCAAGAACAAGAACCTAGCAGTGAGAACAGTGCCATCTTTCAGACCTCATAGGTCCTACTCCCCAGTTCTGAGCATACCACAGTGTTTCTGAAAGGGCACTGCTTTCTTGAACTCTGGTGAAATATGTTTCCTGCACAATCTTGGAAGTTATGTTTGCTTAGCACCACTTAGTTACTTAAACTCCTTGTAGGCATACAGCCCACCTTGTATTTGTGTTCTGTTTTCCTTCTCACACCTAGGAAAAGTGCATGCCTATCAACGAACCTTTTGCATGTTCATTTTTGTTTCAGTAAATTTTAATGGGATGGGTCATTACTCACAGTTTTGTGCTTAAATTTTATTATGAGGAAAGTGGTTTGAAAGATTTCATATGTCTTGGAACCCAAAGGAAATTTAGATCTTATGAGGGTGGTTTTTTTTCCAGACAGTTCTCTTTCTTCTCTGGTCATGAGTCTGTGTTCCTAGCGGTGTACTTATCTCCCAACTCCTAGCTGTCCCTTGCTCAGACCTCTTTAGTCATCCAGAGGATGGTGGCGCTTGGGGTAAGGGGCTGTGGACTGAGAAAATGCACATTCTCACTGATAATCAACGGGTAGCTTTCTTGGCTGGATGACTCCTACTTTCCAGAGGATTTCTCTCCACAGAGGTAGGTAGTATTTTCAGTAATTAATCATCTAATGGGATCACACAACTCTGCCAATTTTTAGACAGGATTTGAGGTATTACTTATTATAATTGCTTTCCATTATTAAAATTAGTGATAAGGAAATACAAGAGTTCATTCACATATATACACTGTATACACAGACACTACATTGTGTAAGCAATAGGAAAGAGATGCTGTCTTAAAACAAATAGCAAGAAAGAAGGAAACAAATATTATGTAGGATTAGTTATTGACAGAATAATAACTCACATAGGCAACTTTGGAAACTTCCTGCCTTTCTCCTTTTTTCACTTCACCTGCTCTGGCCTTCGTGCTCTCTGTTACTTCCAAAAGTTCTTACACCCACACTGCCTTGTCATGTGGTAGGGAGCAGCAGAGAAGAGACTGTGGGAAGGACGGTTTTCTTTCAGCTGAAGTTTGTTCATGCCTCATCCTTTATTCATCTATTACTAGACATGAGAAAGACAAATAAGTCAAAAAATACTAGAAACCTTCCATATCATGCACTCCTCCACTTTAATTACACAGGCAGGGGAACAGGCAGACAAAAATAAGTGCCTTTTCAAGTCCACAGAATGAATTAGCTGGAAGATTGGGGATAACATTCAGCTTCCTGGATCTCTCTTGGTATCTCTTTATGTTGCCCCCTAGTGACTCATAAAATAGAGAGGCAGGGAGCTGTGTGCCTGGTTTCTACCCTGAGGGACATGTTGTTCTCTCCCTTTAAAACTTCAACCCCATACCCTCTACCCAGCAGACTCCTTATCATCCCTATGTCTGTGGTAAGATATGACTTCTTCGTGGACAGCCTCCTCTTAGCTCCTGTCTGCTGGCATATTCTTCAGTAGGACTTTGCCTTTCCTCACCATATGTCATCCTTCTAGTTACTCGTCAACTCTTTGTCCTCCCTGCCTGACTGTGAGCTGTGTAAGGGCACGGTACCTGACGCATAGTTTGTTGGGGGAGTGTATGTTTCAGACACATTCACAGAGACACAGTACATTTAGCATATGGGCATATGAATATGTATTATATTATATATATATTTAGTTATATATATGTAACTAGCTATATATAATTAAATAGCAATATATATCATATATACACAAACACACACACACACACACACCACACACACATTTATACATAGTTTTTGTTGTGTTGCAGGCAACTCTGGCCAACTTAAGCAAAAATAAAATTTAGTGATAGATATGGTAATTCACAGAAAGGGCGAGAACCACTCTTGGAAGAGGGTGGAAATTGAGCTGACTTTTGGAGGAGCAGAAACTTTAATGACTGCAGCAGTCTCATAGCAGAGAAAGCTGGGTCAAGGACATGTCTGTAATCATTGATTATTTTTTTACTATTTACAACTGCTTTTCCATGATAAACATGTTTTACATGCCACAAAAGGAGCTCCCAATCAGCGTTGGTTGAATCTACTTCTTGGTCCAATGGGGAAAGAACCAATTCCTGGAAAAAAGATCCTATTAGGAAAGAGGAATGAATAGTGAGTGACTGTCATAGAAAATAAAATACGTAACATGTGTATTCTATATTTATGCAGTTGAGTTGTCTTAAATGGGTCTATGCTTTCATCCTCTGGGGGAGGTCTCTCCAGCATTTTGGCATATTCTGTTGAAATGTCAGCCTTCCCCATGAGTATGTGGGCTTCCATGGTCTGTCATATAGTAGGTATAGGATAAATGTGTGTTGAATCAATGAAGAAAATGAATGGTGAGTGAGTGAAGTGGCGATCCTCAGAGAATTTTGTCAGAGAGGATGGTAGAGACAGAGATGTCATAAGGTAAAATGGATAATAATGAGCATTCTGCTTCAGGTTCACACTCACTTTTCAAGCATTTCTCACAACAACTTTGTAAGTAGACAAGGCAGTTACAATCTTTATGTTACTGATGAAGAAATTGGACTTTGTGAGATTAGATTATTTATTCTGGGTCACAAAACTAATTATTTGCAAAGCTGGGATCAGAACATAGGTCATTCACCTCCTACTCTGGTGCTGAATACAATGATTAAGTAATTTTTTTTCATTTTTAAAAATTCAAATGTTTGGTGTTGGATGACCAGTCAGAGATGAGCATGGGGTTTGATAAGAAAACAAAAAATGGTTGAGGAAGTAATGCTAATGAGAAGTACCATTTTTATAATGTTTATGAGTGTATAGGGTGTCAAAGTGGAGAGGTATTTGTGTGTGTGTGTGTGTGTGTGTGTGTGTGTGTGTGTGTGTGTGTGTTTAGGTATTTGTGTGTGTGTGTTTAAGGTGGAGAATTTAGGTAGAAATTTTCTTAGAAACAAGATGCTGAGCCAAGAAGTATGAAAAAAAAATATCATAGAGTCTTCTAATAGATCTATTTCTCATTGCTGCTATCCCTGTATCTCTCTGGGTGTTAAGGTTTTTATTTTTATTTTATTCTTATTTTTTTTTAGGCAAGGTGTCAGAATACAGTAGCATAATCCTAGCTCATTGAAGCCATAGACTCTTGGGATGAAGCAATCCTCCTATCTCAGTCTCCCAAGTAGCTAGGACTAGTACTGTCTAGTAGCTAGACAGGTGCACGCCACTCATCCCTATCCCATTCCTCCAGCTAATTTTTTTTTTTTTTGTAGAGACAGGGTCTTATAAAAAATTTCCCAGGCTGGAAGGGCTGTTTTTTAGATTTTAATGTTATAAGAGATTATTATCAAAGTGAGTCCTTTTGCTGCTTACATTATACACTATATTCCCCCAAACACTCAGCAACAACAAGAAAAAAAACAACAGCATATATTAAGAATAGAGGTTTTGTGTTTGTGGAGAACAGTCTATGAAAAGAGAGGAATTATTAAACATACATTCAAGGTATTTTAGATGGAGTAGTCATGTATACAATGACTGATGGAATGAAAAGCCCTTTACAGAATACTTGTGAATATCCTGGATAAGAAACAGAACCTTTGGAGGGAACTTGGAGAGTTTCTAATGTACTCATAGACAGTTTGGGATCCTATGATTCTTAGATCAGGGACAAGGTGACTTATTATTCTAGTAGCCCTCATTGACAGGTCACCTTACCTCCTCCTGTTGTTTAGACAGCATCTGCTACTGTGGAGGCTTGATGAAATGCAGCACCTTCTCAACTTCCACCTTTGGCAGGAGAAATAGAAATTACTCTAGCTCAAAGTTTATTTTCAAGCCAACTCATTCTCAACTTGCCATCTTTATCTATAAATTTATCTATAAATTCTCATTCAGGTTCCTGGGGAGCATTAATCTAAGATGAAGAGGGAAACATGGTGTCTGAGCAATTGATACCTTTGCTCATTTCTGATCTCCATCTGCAACTCCAACACGTGTTCATGTTGGTGTATGAACTAATGGATGTCAGAGAGAAAGAAGCAAGAGCCATGACTGTGGTGAGCCCTAATTCCCATTTTGTTGAAGATCCAAGCAAGCAGATTTTCACTGATGATATTCCCGGAAGCAAATAGGTCAAGAAAAAGGCAAGAAATAAAGAAAGCCAGAGGCAAACGGAGACCTCAGCAAGAGACGGACATGACCTGCAGGCATCAACCCATGATGGAAAACGAGCCCCAAACAAGCCTTGAACCAGAACAGCAAAGAAAATTATCAGACTCCAACCCCATTGGAATCCCCAGAAGTTTACCTCCCAGAGACTGTAGATTGTGCTGTTCAGGAAGAGTGAGGGGGAGGGGGAGTGCAAGGGGGGAGGGGGAGAGAGAGAGAGAGAGAGAGAGAGAACAACTAAGACTATATGCCAGGATTCATTGTAGCATTTTGATAAGGAAAATGGCCCTATTCAGAGCTTCAGCTTAAAAAAAAGTATTCCATCATTTTGGCAGTTTGGAGGGTTGACAACTGGCATCAAAAAGAAGAAAAGATCAACATTTAAAACTGGTAAATTTTTGCCTTCTTCCTCTAGTTCTTTGAACCTTCCCCTTATTGAGGAAGAAGTAGAAAGCCACCCATTCCCTGAAACTCGTACAGATAGTCTAAAGAGAAAAGGATTCCTGAGAATGATGATGTTTTACCTTTTTTATAGTGGGGAGAAATTAGTATGCAGACTCCTTGTTACAAGTCCCATTTTGATCTTTTTTTAATTGCCAGTGAAAAAGTAATGAAGAGCAATTCTAATTTAGCCATGAAAATCCTACAAATGATGAAAAAGACCAAGCTGACAGGTGCACGCAAAATGGTCATATTTCTCTCACTTTTGAGCCAAACTATAGCTAATAATGGTATCGAGTCATCTTTTGAACTTCTCTTGGTGTCTTTCATGTGGAGAGTTCAAAGTCCCTTACAAATAATGAATAATTAGATTTCACAAAAGTCCTTAAAGCAGGACCATGAGAATGACACTATACCCATTTCACAGTTGAGTAATGGAATCCTAGGCCCACAGCTGACCATAGGAGCACAGTCTACTCTATGTCCTCTGCCTTTGACTTATTTCTCTTACTTTGGGGATGTCTCAATCTCCCACTCGCTCCTAGAAGAAGACACCCTTCATATTTTTACTGCTGCCTCGTGCCAAACTCACTGATTTAAGTCCCTATCTTGATCTTTTATTTTCCATTTTTAATAATCATTCTCCTTTGCTTGTTTCTGGGCTCATATAATCATTGTCTCTGCTGCTGTCTGAAAGGTACTTCATCTCTGGTATTTCCTGCATCTTTGCTGTATCTTGCACCTGATGAAGCAGAATAGGGCTTCTATTTCCTTCTAAAAACAGCTAATGAGTAATTGTTTCTTGGTCACCTCCTATGTCTGCAGTAGTGGTCCGAGCACAGCAAAAGCTTCAAGAGGAACACAAGACACAGATCTTTCCTTGAGGAAGCTGGAGGTAGGTGAAGGGATGGCACTGCCACACAGGACATGGCAAAGAACAACACCAAGTCCTGTGCCAGATACCTAATCCAAGTCCCAGGAATACAGGGATTCAGAAGGCATGACTGGGTAGTCAGGTACACTTCTTGGAGGAAGTTGGGTTTGGTGGAGATTTTGAGGACTGGTAAGTAGAAGTTTTAGCATACAGGCATTTCAGGTGTGTGGTGGAAGACACCATGGGGTGAGGAGCACATAAAGTTAGAGAGTGTCTCTCTGGACCATGCAACATAGACCTTTGAACATAATAGATACTCAAAGAAATGGGGTATGTGACTGACCCTTGGACTACATGATACAGAGCTTGACCCAGGTCCTTTACAAGGATTAGAAACTCAATCTAGTAACATTTGAAGAGATGATTTTCCTTCTGAATGAAACTTTCACTTTTAAAAAAATTTTATTTTAGAGATAGGTATAATTCAGAGTTAGGTATACAAATGGTCATTGTACAGGTAAAGTTTGGACCTTACTTCACCTGGTTTGCGATCAGGTCCCTTTAATGATTAAGTGTGCCCCCCCCCCCTGTTCCCTGGCAGTTTCCCACTACTGCCAAACCCTTTCTTGTAGTATTATGATAATTGTTGAGGGTCCACTTACTCAGTTCTTTGTTTCTGTGATAGATCACTGAGTATTAAGATCTAAAAGTCCTTCCATATGACCCAGCAGTCACTTTTCTGGGAATATACCTGAAGGAACCCATATCATTCTATGAAAAAGATACCTGCACATGCATGTTTATTGCAGCGTTACTTACAATAGCAAAAACATGGAACCAACTGTGCTGCCTATCGAAAGTGGACTGGATTAAAAAAATGTACATATACACATTGGGATATTATGCGGTCATAAAGAAAAGTTAAGAACATCTCAGCAACTTGGATGGATTTAGTCTATAATACTCAGTGATCTATCACAGTAACTTTCTCTTAATGAAATTCTTTAGCTTCACTTTAATTTCCCTCTTTGCTTGGGGATCTTGAAGTATGTTCTATGTGTCTGGAGGCAGAGGCTAGGTAAAGCAGTCTAGGCAAGTGTTCCTGTGTAAATGAGTATCAGGAGAAAGGTAATGTTCCCTGCCTAGGGTTCTGCTCAGTGCTGGCTTCTGGGAAGAGTTGACATATGAGCTGACTTTGGTCATGGGCTGACAGAGAGCAGAAAAGGGGTCTTGGGAGGAATGGAATGAGGATACCCTGATGTGGCAATAGGAGGGAAAGTTAATTGAACCACCTTTATAGTGTGTGAGTGTGAGAGTGAGAGTGAAAGAGATGAACTAGGAGACATCTGAGGAGGGTTTTGGGATCCAGGTAGAGAGTTTAAAGTAGGCAGAACTTGCCAGGGATGAAGGAGACAACTCAGCAACACTGTCATTCTTTCTACCAGCCAGCACTTGACCGTTCTCAGAAACTTTTTCCACCTACATTATGTCATTGGATCCTTATGACACTCTTGGGTTTTATTACCCCATTTTCCAGAAAAGGAATGTGAGAAATGGAAGGTTAGGGTTTCTCCAAAGACAATATTCTTTCTAGTAGTGATGCGGGTCTAGGATCTAAGACCTGTGTGTCCTAGCTCAGGGCCTTTCTCATGAGCATCAAGCAGGGTGGGACAGGAGAGAGATGCTGACCAGTCGTTGGGAGATGGCATTTATCTTCCTCATCCTGGGATTGGAGATTCTGCCAAGAACACACCAGGGGTAGCCAGGCAGTCCCCATTCTGCTGGCTGGCATCTCTGGTTGAGCTGGTATTTTAACAACATTTCCCTGTTAGATAGGAAACTTAGTGCAGGACCATGTACACAGTAGGCATCCCATAAATATTTGTTGATGCCTCGGATACAGTACAACCAGCTCACAGCAGTCCCATTACACCTAATCGCCTCAGAAAGGACTGGGAGGAGATGGAAAATAAAAATCTCATCAATAATAGAATTTGTTGTTTTTCCTCCTCTGCCCAGGGAGACTTTGGTTCCTCAGTTGTATTTCCAGGATTTTAAGATGGGAATAATTTTCACAGTGGCAGGTACAGCTGGTGAGATGCTGTTTTAATACAAAGGAAAATGCTAGAATAGAATTTAAGATATTAAGAAGGGATTTGGTTTCTGACAGAAATATTAGCTGTAAAGGCCGGTATGAAGATTTTAGAGAAATTTAATTAAAATTTAATCTTCTTTCTAATTAAAGTTTCCTTTAATTAAACTTAAAATTAAATTTGCTTTAATTGGAGGAATTTAAAGGGTATTACCTTTTGAGTGTCAATCATTTTGAAAGAAAAAAAATTATGCTGCTTTGTGTAGTTTAAAATGAGGGCTGGTGTCAAATTTCCAGAAAAGTAGTACAAAATATTGTGTTTAAATATAGATAAGCTCTCTTTGGTGCTTGGGCCTCTATTTGCCTGGTTCGGAAACATTTGGCTTGATGGGAGAAGGTCAGGAAGACCACTGAGGGCTTTGATGTGATTGTTCTTCATTTTTCTCACTTATTCAGGATCCTCTGGGAGCCGTCTCACTCCTTGCTGGGTTGCTCAAAGTTTCCCTCATACCTTTTTGTTTTCTTAGGAGAACACGCTCAGTTGATACATCTTTGGAAATGATCACCGCCTGCCCTGCGTTGGGGCTCCAAGTCTCTTTGGGTGCCTTCCTTCCTCAAATCCTTTTTCTGTGGGATGGGTTAGAATCCTTTCCAGCTCCACTCACTCATCCTCTCAAACAAGGAGGGAGTATGACTCCCTGTATGACTGTCCCTCTTACCTCTTCTCCATTTCCAATGAGAGCATCTCATTTCCCAACGTCAGCCAGACCCCAGAGATGAGGTGCTTCATTCTCCCTTGACAGCCCCTGGATTAGCAGGTGGTGACCAGGTCCTTCAGACGCCAACACAACCATGGCTTCCACTTAGGGCCTTGCCTCATCTCTAGATAGATGAAGACTATGGCTCCTAATAGGCTCTGTCTACTGTCTTCTCATCCTGATCTAGACTGCATCCTGTTGTCAAATCATTCGTTTAAAAGTTTGCTCCCAGATAAACTTCAAATGTCTAACCCTGGCATTCAAGACGTCCAATGGTGTGGCTTCAGATTACCTTTTCTATACTTGTCTTCCATGACTTTGCTAACACGCTCAGTCTTTTCCAGTCATTCTGGTTTACTCATTATTCCTTAATTACAGCAAAATTTTTGGCTTCCATGCTCTTTCCCACACCTTTCTTCTAGCTTAGAATGTGTTTTGTTTCCCAGCTTTCATGACCCTCACAAAATTCCAAATTGTTTACAAAGCAACTCCTTATCAATCTGGCCTGGTATGACAGCTCATTCTTATGCGTTCCTGTGACATTTGTTCTGCAGACCAACATTCACATCCTTCATTTACATTTATCCTGTATGTGGCCATTTCTAAAGTCTTGGGTGTATATATTCACATTTGATCTCCAGAGTCAGTTGCACTGTATGACACAGAAGTGTTATGATCTGCGTCTTCTATCTGACCATTTGAGGCTCTGAAGGGTTTTGACTCACTTGACATGTCACAGTTTGAGTGATGGAGCAAGTATTAGAACCGAGGTCCTTTTCCTGGTTTCTTCACCAGGGCCACATTTCCTTTTTTCCTGTGTGTGAGGTTTCCTGCAAAACTCTGGATTTTGGCTGGCTTGTTCAAGTCGTGTCAGCTTCAGAAGAGAGAAGGACAAAGACCTTTAAGGAACTCAGGTTTGAAAACTGTTGGAACTTGCTGAGCTAGTTAGAAAGATAATCTTTTGCTATTTTATGCAAACTATGTATGACATAAATAAAGATCTTCAAAGGAGGATAAATGACCAACTGTCTACCTCCTTGCCATTGCTAATGGAGACATACACTCTTGAGAACATCTCTTTCTTGGTTTCTTCCCTTCCTTTCTCCCTTCCTCCCTCCCTCCATCCCTCCCTCTCCTCTTCTTCACTTTTTTGTTCTTATTCCTTCTTTTGAAAAAGAACAAAAAAGGGCTGCAGTAAAAGATGAAAACTGCTACAGGACAAAGTAGTGGTTAAAGCAGTAGGTAAAGTAGACTAAGATTTTAGGACACAAAATTAGAGTTCAGAGCTGAAGTTTGGATCTTCCATTGGATACCAAACCAGCAAGGTACCTGGTGTAGCAAAGAAGTCTGGAGCAGGGCAGCCAGAGCAAAGATGCTGACGTGGAGCCTGAGGAGGTGTGTCACCAGTGGTAGTCCCACGGCCCATGTGGCAGGCTGTTTACGCTGACACTGGGAAAGAATCCTTAATGTGCTAAGGGGTTACTATGTTCACATTTCCCATCAAAAGCAAGTGCCCTCAAGCAGTTATTATGCAGTTAGTTCCTACCATTGTCCTGACCATGGTTGGCCAGGCTGGGTATGTAGGAGGCCAATTACCTGAACTTGTGAGCCAAGGCATGCTCCATATTGGCATATTGGGTGGTAATTATTCAATCCAACTAGACAGACTCTCTCGGTGACTCCCTTGAGGTCACAATGAGTCCTGGAGTAGATGGGCTCCTTTCCTTGAAATGTAGAATGGCTCTACTGTCCCTACACCTGTTACTTTGCTGTCTTGCTTCCCGTTGTGACCTTATAGTAAATGATCACTACAGAAGGTATTTGGGAATGTCTTTAAAAGCCTTGTATTCAGAGAATGCCACTTTACATCTCAAAGTCTTTCAGGGCTCTCCAGTATCTTTGAGATCAAGTATGTTTTTGAAGACCGGTTGTCATTACCTGCCCTCCCAAATGTCCCTCTTTATTTCTCTAGATCAGGAGTTCGTAGACTCTTTCTGTAAAAGGTCAGATAGTCAGCATTTTAGGTTTGCAGGCTCCACAGTTTATTGCATAGCTACTTCCTTCTCTGAAAGTAGCCATGGATAATAAAAAATGAATGAGTGTGGCTATGTTCTGACAAAGCTTTACTGATGGACACAAATTTCGTGCAAGTTTACAAGCTTCATATAATGTTCACATGTCATCAAACATCATTCTTTTCTTTATTGATTTTTATTCTAGTCACTTGAAAATGTACAAAGAAATTATTATTGAATCACAGGCTGCACCAAAAAAGGTGTTGAGCTACACCTGGTCCATGGCCCAGCTAACCAGCCTCTACTCCATATAGACACTGCTGTGCTCTCGTCCCACTGGGCCACTTCCACACCCCTGGGATACCTCTTGTTTTCTCACTTCCACATTGTTTTGTATTCTTTCATCTGGTGGTCAGCAGGTAAAACCACAAGAAGAGGTAGAGAGGCTCAGGAAGGAAAGGATATTATATTTTCAAGTACTACAGAGAGGAGGCATGGCATGCCCCATGGGAAAGACACCAAGGCAGTTGGAGGCAGAAGACAGAAAGGGAGGAGAGGCTTTAGGAGCTCTTAGGCCATGGCCTTCATTGGGGTTTCCAAGGAAAATACAAGGCAGGATGAAGAGTTGAAGACTGGCTAGTTCATATAATTTCGGTGGGCTTTGGCTATAGAGATGGTTCTCAGTTGTTTGGTTCCTTGCCTTGGGATGATTAAAACAGAAATATTATCTCCTTGGGTGCAAAGGCCAATATTGGTCTTACTCTGGGTTGGTTAGTCTGCATGTTAAAAGCATGGTCAAAACTGGGCATTTTACTGTCTCTAAGAACTGGCCAGATCAGGAAGGGGCAGTCTCTCCCAGGTACAGCAGTTTTGCAAAATGTCAAAATATTATAATATATAGAAAATTAATACATACCCACACACCATACACACATCTACATTGACATTGGCCTCTCACACTAGAAAAATCTTATCCTTGATGCAAGTTCATCAGTATTTGGCCTAATATTCAAAATCTAAATTGAATATAAAATTGAGATTGGATTCCAAATTTCCTATTCTGTAGCTTTCCTGTAAGTAGAAAGTGGTTAGGATTTTGAAATCAGACTACTAGGGTCTAAATCCTGGCTTCACTGCTCACTAATGCTGTCGTCTTGGGCAACCTAATCTTATTAAGCTTCATCTGTAAAATGGAGATAATAAGAGCACTCCCTTCACAGCTCACAGAACTATTGTAAGGATAAAATATTATAAGCAGGTAAAGCGCTTAGCACAGTACCTGACCAAGATGAAGTAATCTGTCTGTGTTAGCAGTTATCAGCCCTTTGTCCTAGGCTCTCTGTTGAACAACGTACCATCCCTCTGCAGCTTAGAGAAGAAACAATTTTGCAAGGAGGACAAACTTAATGCAATATCCTCTGTTTTCGCAAACGTCTCATTCTTCCATGTACATTCTAATTTTTCCCATTTGGTATAGAAACAACTTAAAAGAACAAATGTAGTTTTCCTCCCTTGTCTCTGCTCACTCTTACAAAGGAAATGCAATTTTCCTTCCATTCTATGTTTTAAAAAATTTTTGGTTTGTTATATGTGGTGATAGAATTAATGCATTTTCTCCCTTTAGCAGAAATTTATGCTCTCACAGTCTTATCCTACCACCGCATCTTGGTTTGGGTACCAGAGTCATCAATTTATATCAGTCTGGTTCCAGGAATAATGTTGCTTTATTAATTCTTTCTGTAGAGTAGAGAAGCAAGGCTGGAAAACTCTGCAGAGAGAATTTATTTCCTCTCACTTTCCTTTTGATAAAGTGCAAAGAATATCAGGTAATTAGGAATAGGAAGGTAAGATTTTTTAAAAATTTAAATTCATTTAAAACCATGTCGGGTACAAGTTGGAAACCGGCTTACACTTTTTGAATTCAAGTGTGATTTTTTTCATAATCAAAGATATTTGCTTTCTGTGATGACTTCATCTGTCATTTCATTCATTCAGGGCATTTAATGAGTGCTCTGAGATCACCTCATCATGGTTGTCTGGAGGAAAGAAGATACACAAAGGATCGTCCCAGTGATCGAGTGACTTTCAGGCCACAGAGTACAGAGCTATGCAGAAGAGGAGATATGACACTCGGTAGAGTGAGATGCCAAGGATAGGCATACACCACTATCGAGTGGGAAAGAGTGGCTAGTGATGATAGAGCCTTGGGAAAGGGCTCAGCAGCATCTAGGCTGTACTGGGCAGAGGGGAAATGCACCACTAGCTAAGAACACAGGAGTGTGAAGGTATGTGGCAAGTTCAGAAAAAAGGGAAAAATAAGCCAGGCATAGTGGTTCACACCTGTAATCACAGTGCTTTGAAAGGCAGAGGCAGGAGGATTGCTTGAGGCCAGGAATTGGAGACCAGTCTGTAGTCCCAGCTACTTGGGAGGCTGAGGTGGGAGGATCAACTGAGTCCAGGAGGCTGCAGTGTGCTATGATCATGCCACTCACTTTAGCCACACAGTAACACTCTCTCTCAAAAAATGAAAACAAGAAAGAATTAATTTCCAAAAGCAAGAAGTAAAAACAAAGGGATATAATGAAAAATGGCATGGAGAAATTTATACGTACTGTTGAAAATCTCACTGCCTCCTTTCAAAGACCTAGCTTTTTTGGAAGAAAGCAAGAACACCTAATTAAAGATAATCATTATCTTTCTAACACAGAAAATTTTCAGAAAAACAATTTTTATAGAACTAGATATGAGAATAAGAAAAATTCTTGATGTTTCAATGGGAAGTTACAGAGATTGTCACCAACACATGACAATTTTTAAGAATGAAGCTATCTTACCCTTTAAAAGGTGCTGTCAAATCATCTCACCTTGCTTCACTTCAGCAAATCATAAGATGGTGAGAAAAGTTTAGAGTAGAAAAGAAGCTTCCAAGTTCTCTAATCCAATATTTCTAAACATTTTTAATATATGTATTCCTTTAAAATGCAACAAAATTTCCCAGATTCCCCACATAATAGCTGCATTCACTGATTTAAAAATTTCTAACTACAAAAATCAGCTATGAATTTAGTGACACTGCTAAATGAATCTGAATCTTATTCATCTCCACATCTATATTATGTTGAAGACAAATTGCCACAGAGAAGTGTGTATATGAAATATATTATTTACTCAGACTGTAGCCAATGCTGGTACCCAATAGATCTGTGGTCTCCCTGCATGACTTGAAGAAAACCATGTCCTCCTGTATCCCAGGGCCCAGGAAGAGATTCTCAAAAGATTTAGTTAAATTCAGCTTTTACTGATCAAGCATTTCCCATGTGCTTATTTTCCATGCCAAGACTCTTGTGGGCACAGAAGAGAGCTGGAAGACATAATGCTTGCCCTCAAGGTGTTTGTGGCTTTGCTATTGTTCGACAGAATATTCTTTCTAGCATATATAATCTTTAGTTTGCTCTGTATGGATTCAATATTAATTCACAATGTAAGTTAATTTTATAAAATGGTCAGACATTGGAAAACAGTCGTGTGTGTGTGTGTGTGTGTGTGTGTGTGTGTGTGTGTATGTATGTGTGTGTGTGTGTGTGTGTGTGTGTGTGTGTGTGTGTGTGTGTGCGTGCGCGCTTTAACTATGGATGTAGTTTGTCACTGGAATGTTAAAACACAAAATTTCAGTTTACGCATTCTCCATTCTACCTCCTTTCAAACAGCCTGTCCAAGGCATCAAGGCTGGCCTCTTTGGGGCTCTTGGAATTCAAAAAGTTCAGGAGTGGTATTGAGTTGTTTTGAAAAGGCTGGGTAAAGTTATTCTAGACTTAGTGATAGACATTAGATGAAACTTGAGGAAAAGCCATTTCTAACCAATGACTGGATCAATAAATAATGCTATGGTGAAAAAGGCACAGGGCTATATGCTTGAAGACCTAGATTTTTCCTCTTGAATTTTCAGTTCCTTCATCTGAGTAGTAATATATCGAAGTGGTCAAGAGCAGGAGCACCAGAATCTCATTTTACTGGGTGAAAATCCCAAATATGCCTCCTACTAGCTGCATGGCCTTGTCTGTCAGTATCTCTGGGCATCAAATTCCTCAACTCTAAAATGGAAGTAGTTCATATAGAAATAGTATTAAGTACTAACTTGCAGCATGTACTAAGTAATAGATGTAAAGCACTTAGCCAAGTGCCTCTTGCATAAATTTCCAAAGTCAGTTATTATATATGCTATAAAATAATAAAGTTTGTAGTCTATGACCTTCAGAGTTGGAACAGTGGCATTAGTTAAGCTTGAATTCTGGCTTTGTCATTTACTCACAGGGTAAGCTTAGGTAAATTCTTTTTTCTTATTTCTCTATGTTTTGGTCTATTTTTTTTTAGTGGGATCAATAATACTTATTACACTGTTCTGAGGACTAAATGAAATGATGACACAAATTTCACTAGCACAGTGTCTGATACACAGCATATGGACAGTGATTTGTACTCATTTAAATTTATAATAGTATTTGATTGTGAATTTTGGGACATTTTGTGATAGGCTACCATGTAAAAATTTCAATTCTAAAAGTTTTGAGAAATAAACTGTCCTCTGTCCTCAAAGAACTTACTAGCTTACTAAGGAGGTAAGAAATACAAATAACTAACATATAAAAATAGAATATATATTACATAAAAGATGGTACAAGCTAGGATACGATTAACTGTCAAATGTCTTAGGAGTGCACATAAAGTAAGGAACCAGCAAAGACCTGTGATTCTGTGATAAACCAAGACTTTATCATAGAAATATATTTTTGGAAGATGGTAGCAAGGAACATTTCACCTCTCACAAGTATCAGGGATTCTTCTTCAAAGGTACAGGAAAAGAACAGCGGTTTTTCCCCTGGTTAAAGTCTTAGAATGACAGATGCCCAAACTGGGAAGACTGCCATTGCTACGTGCTGACAAAATTGGGCCTTTCATGTAGAATGTTACTTCTAGTTTATTTCAGGCACTTTGTAGGGTTTGTTTTCATTGATTGCTACTGCAATATCTGGCCATTTTCCCATGGAAGCTATTCCACAGTCGAATCGACTCCCGGTTAGAGACTCTTCCCTTGCAACGGGGCATATATTTTCTTCCTCTCACTCTCATTTCATTATTCTGACTAACACCCCTTGGGTGTCATAGAACCAAATTTTCCACCTCTTTTGATACACATGATCTTTCAATATTTGCCCATAGCTTCCTCCCCATCCTTGCCAACCATCTTGATAGCTTAGCTTGAGTATTAGTATAAATACTCCCAATTTAAATGCGAAATCATTAGATTATTTTTTTAAGCCAGTGTGTTGAGAGAAGTGAAGAGGGAGCAAGAATTGGCTGTTGACTTAGAAGAGTGAATTGCGAGCCAGTCGAGGTGAATGCCTTGTGTGTGTCTAGTGAACTTCCTGCCATCTTACCCATCTAGTGAGGAGGGGAGATACGACAGAAGTCAACAAGAGACCATTACAGAAAGACCTCTGAGCCAGTATGGTCCTGGCTGCGGGTATCTGGGCCAGGCAAGTGGCCTCTAATTGCATCTCAGCCTAGGCAACTTGTTTTGAAGCTTCTATTCTGAGGTTAGATGAAGGCAGGGTGGAGGAGCATGTTGGAAAAAAAAGCATGGTTTAAGAATAGTTTTCGATAACATGGCCTCCTTGGAAGTCAACCGTGAAGATGACTAGAACCTTCTGGGAAAAGAAGTGAGCAGAAGGCACTATGAGGAGAAAGTGCAATGAAGCAGACTGGACATTGCCAATTTGTTTTAGAGGATGAGAGGAAAGAAGCCAAGGACAAAGGCAAGAAGGAGCAAAAGGGGAAATGGACACACATGCTGCAAACACACTACACACGTACACACATATCTATGTGCACTCACTCACCTTATTGGGGGGGTTCTCTGCTGTTTTGTGTAATGGGATTGACAGGTTCTTGTCTGCAGGCTCTCTTTTCCTCTCTGTCAAACAGGCAGAGAGGAGAAGGCATTTTTCTGGGATGATGGTGTTAATGATTAAGGACTTCCCTGTTGTGTTCAGCGTTCCTGACAAACTGGCGTTATCATAATTAAATGCACAAACTTTCCTCCTACCCTTCAAATTACCATTACCTTAAGTTATTTTGGGTTTTTTCCCCTGTTTGTTTCAGTTTCTCCTGGCACATCTCCTCTTGAGTCCCTCCCTCCTGGCAAAAGTTCTGCAGAATTTATTTATTTTCTGAAAAACTGTCTTGTTTCCTCAGTCCTGTTGAACAGAATTTTGATTGTTGAGTATCTTCGATTCCAACGTGTTAGAGATTTTTCCAGCTGGCCAGGACACCTAGTGTCACAGGTAAATATCGTGCAAGGTCACTACTAAATTTTCTGAAACAACACACTTGGACTTGAAGAGCTTCAACCTTACCATTAATTAATCTTTCTTTTGATCCTATTGAGTAGGCATGTTATGGCATAAATTAATATGATGATTGATGTTATAATGTTAAAACAAGGACCTTATCTTTTCATTACTTCACTCTTCAGACTCATTTCCAAGTACTTTCCCACATGCTCCTTTTGGTAGAATGAGGATAGTTTCCATGAAGTCCACATATTCTGGACCCTTGACCTTTGCTCATTGTAGTTTTCTGACTTTACTAAGTACACTCCCAATCTACCCCCTCTCAAGTCCCAAATCAAGTTCCATCTCGAGTTCTATCTTTTCTGGGAAGACTGTTATGACTCTACCTATTTTTATTGCAGATGATTTGTCTCCCTATTTATGTATCTATTTATTTTTAATGAACTTTATGTTTTAGAGCAGTTGTAGGCTGAAAGCAAAGTTGAACAGAAGGTACACAGAGTTTACCTATATCTCTAGTCTCCATGTAAGCACCCTATGAAAAAAAATATTCAGAGCAGTATTGTATTGAAGGGATATTTTATAAAATACCCCCTCAATGTGTGTGTGTGTAAATTTTATCTTCCCTCTAGGGAGGGTAAAAGTCTTCTCACAGAATGCCCAAGTGGATACTAGTGCATAACTAGTACTTAAAAATGACATGTTGATTGATAATGTCAATGATTTTTGTTAGTGGTATAAAAGGTGAATATTTATGCTACATTGTTTCTTCTTGTATCTTGCTTCTCAATGTTGCTACTGTTTTTTTATGAGACACTGGATATAATGAACGAATGATTAAAATGTTCACAGCTCATAATGTCTCTGCCATATTTAGTCTTAGAGAAGACACCAATTCTCTTTTTGGCTAATCATTTAAAATAAAGGACTGTTTGTCATGAGAGAAAATATTGCACAAGAGATTGTGTGTTTGGTTCTTTTAGATTTGACCATCTTTTCCCAGTTTTTGGAAAAGGAATCTCAGCTGACATTCCAATCAATCATATTGGATGATTCTTTTGCGTACCCATGATTATAACAAATGAAACAAAAAATTTTAGAAAGTCTTCTTGATCTCTGCTTCCTCACTTGAACAGGCTGCCTTAATCACTTCATGTGTAGAGTGGAGGAAAATTCTCTCACCTAAGAACCTATGCCTAAGGATATTGAAAGGCAACTGATATGATGCCCTCACAAGGGGAGGATCAGAAATGAACTAATTTCTCAATCGTATACCCTGAAAGGGGTAAAAAAAAAAAAAAAATCTATCCAGACAGCTCTGTTTTTCTCAGAGCAGGGGTTTGGGAAGTAAGTCTTTAAAATCACATCTGTTCACCTTATGTGACGGGAAGGAGAGGCGACTTCTGGAACAGGGTGATTGAAATGGAAATACATTCAAATAAATGGACTCTGGAGTTACACTTTGTTCTAAATAACCTCTACTGTAAGTGATCAGCTTATTTGAAAGTATGATGGGTGGGCTATCGGGGCAAGGCTGTATCTGATTTTTTTTTCTCTAGTCATTAGTCTATCTTCCCTTTTTATTCAACCTTTTGGAATAAGGTCTTCCACTCATCCAGAACAGGGGATGGGGGAGCTGAGTTTTCAAAGGACACTCTGCATGTGCTTTTCAAGTGCATCCTGCTCCCCTTGGACTATGTCTCTTTCAGAACACGTGGATTTGAAATTTGCCATATTACTGTTAGGTGGTCAGAATGCCATAAGTACTGATTTGTATGTAAGAAGGAAAGAAATTTGATTTTTTTCTTAATCAAGAAAGCCATGTGCTCAGCTCCCTGCAGTGCCAACAATTACACCTTATATAACACAGGACTCTGCCCTGACTGAATGTGTCTGAGAGCTGCGCAGGAAGAGAGAGGATCAATTACAATGGTATGTGCATAGCTGCAGAAGATCAGCTCAAATTTTCTTTCTAACCCTCTGCCTACACCTTAAATCAACCTCAACTTTTATTTAGTTTGATCTGTACATTGTCCCTCTCGCCTGAATTGCCTCTTCTGTCCTTCTGCTAGGTTGAATGTCCTTTTATCCTTTCTTTTAACAGAAAGGTGAAGAGAACTTTCCCCTTCATTGAAAACATAGTATGCTTTAGGCCTTGTGCTTGGAGTTTTACATACTTCATCTTATTTTATCCTTTTAGCAACCCTAAAATAGTGAAGTATTTCATTCCCCATTTTATAGTCAGAAAATAGGAGACTTAGAAAGGACTGAATACATTGTCCAAGTTCATGTAGCTCATAAGTGGTAGAGTCAGGATACCAATTTTCTATCAAGGTTTAGCCGTGCTCTCCGTTAGCCCTAAATTCTATTTATATTTTATTTATTCATGGATTCAACTAGGTTTTTCAGTTCCTGGGCAAAACTGTTTGCCTATTCTTCCTTTTTTTCCTTTCTCCCTTTTCTTTTCCCCTTAAATTATATGCTAGTGGCACAAATTTCAAACAATCCAGAAATGTTTAGAGACAAAGATTCAAGCCTCTTTAACCTTTTGCCCCATTCTTTTTATCATCACTTAGGCAAAACTTTGCAACTCAGTATCTCTCCAAATAAATATCTATGTACATAGTGTGTGAAATATAAATACACAAGCCAGGCTCGGTGGCTCAGCCTGTAATTCCACGCCTTTGGGAGGCTGAGGTGAGTGGATTGCCTGAGCCCGCGGGTTCAAGACCCGCCTGGGCAGCAAGACCTCATCTCTACAATAAATCAAAAAATCAGCTGGGCGTGGTAGCACCTGCCTGTAATTCCAGCTACTCGGAAGGCTGAGCTGGAAGGATCGCTGGAGCCCAGCAGGTCGAGGCTGCAGTGGCCAGGAACGGCCACTGCACTCCAGTCTGAGTGACGGAGTGAGACTCCAACTCAAAAAAAAAAAAAAAAAAGTGTGTATATATATATATATATATATATATATACTTTTCTTAGGTTGGGAAGTCCAAGATTAAGACTCTAGCAGATTTGATGTCAAGAGAAGAGACATTTCTTCATGGATGGTGCTTTCTAGGTGCATCCTCATGTGATGGAGTGAATTAACACCTCTGGGCTCATTTGATAAAGGCACTAATTTCATTCATGAGGGCCCTGCTCTCAAGATCTAATGACTTTTCCAAAAGCCCTACCTTCTAATACCATCACTTCAGGGATTAAATTCAATATATACAAAAATATTCAGACCATTGCAAAACACACCCATATAAATTTCTACATCCACACATGCATTTATAATTTGAATTGACTTTTTTTCACAAATAGAAATATACTACATATATTTTCATGACATTTGATACATCTTATGTAGAGTAGCTAATAAAATTATTTGATTCTATAGTAAGTTATCCTAAAATTTCATGGTATAACACATGGTATATCATAAATTCTGTGGATCAGAAATTTGGAAAGGACATGTTGCAAGAAGTGTGTATGTATTCCTCAGTGTCTGGGATTTGAAGAACTTGAAAGATGGAAGCTAGAATCATTAGAAAGTTTGTTTACTGATGTGTCTGGAGGATGATTATGGCTATTGGTTGGGGACCTTGGTTTCTCTCTCTGTGGGCTTTTCCACTTGGTCTCTCTGTTTGGGCTACTTTGGACCTACTCACAGAATGATGGTGACTTTCTCTAGAGTGAGGGTACCCCCCAAAAAGAAGGCAAGTTGGGTACTGTACCTTCTTTTATGACCTAGCTGTAGGGATCATATGACATCACCCACCATACACTATCAGCCAGAAGTCACAAGTCCACACAAATTCAAAGAGATGGATCATACACCCCATTTCTACATAGAAAGTCAAAGTTATATTGTGAGAAAAGCAAGTGGGATGAGAGATATTTTTGCCTTCATTTAAGTAAACAAATATGCCACAATAGCTTAGATGTATTTCCGTATCACTTCAGAGTCCTGTAGTGTGTTTATAAACAGTTGTATAGTATTTCATCTTACACATATACTATGATTTATATGACTTGCTTATTAGTGGACATTCAAGTAGTCCTTTATTTTCTTAATATTAAAAGCACTGCAATAAATATCTTTGTGCAATTTTGGGCATCTGTGTATTTCTTTAGATTTGCATCTTAGAAATAAAATCTGGACTGAGAGGTATACATATCAGAGTGCAAAACTCCCCCACTCAAAGGCTGTATTAAACAGTGTCTCTATGAACACTGTACAGAAGGCCTATTTTGCTATGACCTCACAAAAAATATTTTTGATTTTTGCTTACTTGATGTGCAAAACAGATTCTGGTAGTTGCTTTGGGGAAATTTACATTTGCTTGATTATAAGAGACACTGAGTCTTTTCCCTTGAATATATATTTCCTTTGAATGAATACATTCAAGGGGATATTTAGGTAGGAAAGCTCTTCTTATGCATGGCTGGGTCTCATTCATCACTCACAAATCTATCATGGGGACCTCCCCCACAAAATGAAATTATCTTTTGGAGGGCAGGCCTCTGGTAGTACAGACTTCTCCCGCTAGGTAAGTGTTCTAAGAACCCAGTGGCTTTAGTGTGCCAGTTAGCATTATTGTGAGAGGCTGTGTTTGGTTTCAGTGATTTTTTGGGGGGGGTATGGGGGGACATTCTTTCAATGAGTGCCCATTTCATGATGGCTGATTTACAAGTGCACCTGCCCACAGTGTGCTGAGTGTTCAGCAGTTTTTGGCCAAAAACAGCATGACTCCCGTGCCCCACTCTCCCTATTCACTCGATCTCTCCTGGAGGGACTTTTCATTGTTATTTCTCTGCATGAAAAAATCCTCAAAGGGAATTCTTTGCCAATGTGGAAAAGACGAAGCAAAAAACAGCAGAAGCACTAACAGGCATCAAAATTGATGAGTTCAAAAACTGTCTTGAGCAGTGAAAAAAGCATCTTGATAGGTGTACTGCATCAAACAGAGAGTACTTTGAAAATGACTGAAGTTTGAACATGTAAGAATAAACACAATTTTTTATAAATAAATTCCAGGTTTTTTTGGGGAGGTCTCCCTTTGTACTTGGTAAATGGAATCTACTTTGTTCTTTGAATTTGTCCACTTGTGTTTATTTTTTGAACTGGCCATTATTGGGTTCTTTTGTTATAGATTAAAAGAACTTTTTATATACTATAAATATTAATCCTTTCTTTGTTATCTGTGTTCTTTTCATCTCCAAGTCCGTTACCTGTCTTTTAACTTAGTTTGTGGTATCCTTTGTCTCACAGAAGTTTATAAGTTGTCTCATGTGTCATATCATAGAGTTATAAGTTGTTGTGTTCTCCTTTATGCCTTCTGGGTTTATTCTTGCATAGGAAGATCTTTCCTACCCAAATATTTATATATTATTCCAATATTATTTATGGCTTGTTTTTATATTTAGATCTTTAATTCATTGATATAATCAAAAATGGGGAAAACAAGTAATCAGAAAAGACCTCAAGTTCATGTCTACTGGGCCATGTTTTATCTCTAGTTCTACAAATGTAAAATCTTCATATGTTAACCAGTTTCATGCCATTAAAATGCATATTGTTGCTTGTAATCTCAAAAATTAAATGCAGTGGTTACAATAGAAAATTCTTTGGCTGGTATTTTTTGAGGTTAGAGATGTTGGTATACTGATCTGTAATATGTGGATGTTTGTCAGAAGCTGGTGGAAGAGGACTTGTATCTGAGTAAGGAAAATGTTCCCAGGCACTACAGGAATACCACTGTTTATTACTTATATGCTTCAGGTCTGAGTTATCTTTTATCTGCTTTGTGCTAGAAATAGAATGCCCTAATTTCCATCTTGTAGTCCCATTTTACTATTCTGAGTTATCCTTTTAGTTTTTCTGTTGACACCAATAAGGTTCTGGGAGAATCACAGACTCTCTAACAAGAGCTCATTTTTATTTAATACTAAGACCTTTAAAATTGTATCCAATCAGAGAAACAAAAAGCAAAAAGCAAGGAAGGGAAACAAGAAGCCAATTTAGTTGAATGTGAATGTTACTTTAAGAAACATCTTCTGTAGAATGTTACTGTCCTTGCATCTTAGGAAAGCTGGTGTCACCTTCATAAGCCACGTTCATTTCACAGTGAAGCTCAGTCTGCTTCTCCTGCGAGAAGGTGGAAGGTTGAGTGATAATCATTGTTATTGATCTCCTAGTACTGCATACCTGGTGTTTCACATACAGACTGAACAACTTTCTCAAGTAGCCATTATGATTCCAATTTTCAGATCTAACAGTCAAGGCTCAGAGACATTAAGTTCATACTGCTAGAGAGTACCAGGGATAAGACTCAAATCTGATGCTTGTGTGACTCCAAAGCCCATTATGTCATATGCTGCGTCCCATACTTAGGCATTTAGAAGTGGTTTTCCTCACATTAAATCTTTCTTTTCCTTTTCTTTGTTTTTGAGACAGTCTTGCTCTGTTACCTAGGCCAATGTGCAGTGACATGATCACAGCTCACTGCAACCTCAAACACCTGGGCTCAAGTGATCCTACAGCATCAGTCTCTCCCATTGCTGGGAAGGGCATGTGATATCATGTCCCTCTAATTTTTTATTTTTTTAGTGATGGGGGCTCACTGTGTTACCCAAGCTAAGAGGTCTCAAGTGATTTTTCCACCTCGGCCCCTCAATGTGCTTGGATTATAGGTGTGAGCCACTGTGCCCAGCCTTGTTAACTCATATTAATAAACACAAAAGCAATATACAACATCTACCGAACACACTGTTTTAAGTTCTTTACCCATAATAACTTCTTTAATCTCTATAAAATAACCTTATGAGATAGTTTTGATATCTATTTTCAGATGAGGAATTGGAAATTAAGTAGCTAGACTATATTTTCCTGGCTCATAAGTAGTGGAGTTGGGATTCCAAAGAGGTTATTGTTCAGAAATATACATGTACTTAAAAGAGTTGGGTTACTTCATGAATTACAGCTCTGTAAACTATTATTTTGGGGACACTGATCTTGAGGCTATGCTTCTACACTGCATAGCTGTCACAGTATTCCCTGCAAATGCCCTGCAGGACTTCTCTTGGAGGCAGAGTTCTGGCCTGGATGGATCCAGCATGTCAGCACATGCATTATTAAGTTCTGATCCTACTAATAAACCTGAACAGAGGGATCTGGCTAACTTCCCCACAAAGCTGCTTCATCTTGAGCAGCAGGATTCCCACCCCACCTGAAGTATCTAATTAACCCACCAAGTCTTCTCACTGTGACCAGATGAACACAGCCTTGGCAGAGCCGAGAACCACCTCTGGCCTGTTGGAATGTAGGAAAAAGGCAGGGCACCCTGGAAAGGCCTTGCATGGAGGTCAACAGAATTATTGGTAAGCAATTTCTCTAACAGAAGGGGGGAACTTGGAGTTTGAATGTTTTCTTCATTCCAGGAGCACACATGCATGTGTAAAGAGGTGGTGTCCAGTTAGGGTTGGTGGCTCTGACACCCATTTATGGCCTCAGCAGGGGAAAGATTTAGCCCGAGGTAACACTGCTGCTGTCAACTCAACTTGTGGAAGAAGCTGCAACAGAGCAGTTATAGGATGTTGCTTCGGGGGAAATAGCTCTGACTGTGGACATCTGGCTTCAAAATGAGTTGAGAAAGTTTAGAGGAAGGGGGTGGATCTGGTGGTGTCAAGGACTAGCATTCTGTGGCCTCAGGTTTTAGAATCATAGCCTTTTAAAGCTAGAATGACTATAGATTGGACTCTCCACTCGACCCCTTCATTCTGTTGGTGAAAAATCAAAAGTTCCAAATACATGAATAGGTTGTACACATTTGCAGAGGAACTAAGTGGTAAAAGCAGAAGTGGGATCCATCAGATACTCAATAAATACTTGATGGACTAGCAACTTTAGTAAGTGTTTACTGTCACATAAACTCTGTTTTCCATCATTCTTCCATTGTCTAAAAAATTGGAAATTTATTAATTATAACATAAGAATGATTGGTGTTTAAGATCATGGTCATGTGGTAATAACAAGGTTATGAAGTATTATCTGATTTCTTAAGATTAAGTTATATTCAATGAAATCACTGTATCAAAATGTGTTATTTTTCTAAAGCTCTTTAATCCTGACAGAGCACAAAATAATTCAGTCAATTGGAAAGGCTGATGAGCTAAAACAGTTCATTCCAAGCAAATTGTGCAAATAATAAATTCTGAAGCTATATCTGAGATTTTCGTAAGGCAGCATATGATTGGGATAGAACAAATATGGAAACTTGCACTGTACTCTTTCCTGCACAGAGTATTCCAAATATAACGATTGCTGCTAAAAAAAAAAAATACAATATGACTTGATTGGTTCTGCTATGAATTTCATTTTAACAAAGGCCCAAACATTGCTTGGTTTGAAGAATATAGAAGTCAACTTCTCTCACATGACAATCTAGGTTAGTCTAGATGTTTTGAGTCCCCACAATTCTGTAAAGTGCTCACAATGATTGGGGAAAGTCTATGTGACTGGAAAGTGTTATTGGGAAAGGTTATTTGCCCCTATACACAAGGCATTCCCTTCTTCATTTCTCAGGTCAGCTGTCCATATCTTTATCACTACCATAGGAAAGGGACTTTAACTTTCTCTTAATGGCACAACCCAGAAGTTGCCAACATCAGTTACACTGATGTCCCATTGGCTAGAACTTAGTCATGTGCTTAGAGAATGTACTTTTAGCTAGATGGCCAATTGCCCAGCAGTGTAATCAACTATAATGTAAAAAGAAGAGAGAATGAATAATGTGGAACCATTGACAGTCTTCACCATGAAACTTTACACAAATAAGAGTCTGGGCTAATTTCTTTATCTCTTTCTGCACTCTCAGATTTTGAGAATAGACTCTGTAGCTTTCTGTTAGCATGACTAAGATATTTGTGCAACTGACACGTTTTATTGTAAGGCACCAAGTTAATAATGTACTTGGACAAGGCTATACTGTCATCAAGGTTGAGAGAAATACATGACAATTGTATTTGTGCCCAAGCATGCTGTATTGTCCTGTGCGGTAGTCCTGTGTGTCCTATCCTGCATTGTCCTATGTGGTTGTACTATGTAGGTACAACCCATGATTGCTAAGGTATATCTAACCAGACAACATGGTCTCTAGGAATATCCAGACTCTGTGAAGATCTGCTTCTTCTGAAGGTCTGGTGGGACTTTCACTCACTCAGGTGTGTCTGCCTGTGGCTTTGTGGCATGTTCTTTGGTCTGAAACCTTACACCTCTGTGTGTCAGTTACTGAGCTCTTTGCTCTGGACTCTGAATATGATTACTCCCCACTATGTCATCTGGTTAAGTAGACCCATTTTGACCAAAGTGATGTCTGTCAAATGTCAACCCAATTAGTCAGTAAAACAATATGCAGGTCCCTAATTGTGTATCCATCGGCATCACACCAAGGTTACTACCACCATCTCTCCTTACTACAGAAAAGGGGACTTGGTAGAAGTAATCATCGCAAAATAAAAAGAGGATTTAAGTTTTACCATTGTTAAAACTGTCTTGCTGGCTCACTCTGAGGTTCTGCTTCCTCTTTTTCTGTTTCTATGGAAGCCTCACTCACTTTTAGAAGCATTACTCAACTAAGGCTGCTCTTGATGTTCATTTGCACAGGTTTTTATTTTTAGAAAAAAGGTGGTGGGAGGGAGCTCACGCAGTCTGACTTGGGTAAGGACAGTACTGAGTTTGGATGCTCCTAGGGATATCACTTTTAGTTGTTCTGTGAAGCAGGTTCTGCATGAACTTCTAGAGCAAGGTCACATCTGCATGGCTCAGTTCTGCATTCCCAGTATCTAATCCAGGATTTGTCATGCAGTAAGTTACACAGTAAATATTTTGTTGTTGTTGTTGAATATGTGGTATGCAGTTATAAGAAACATTATAGAGGTTACCCTGGAGCAATATTACCACCCCTTTAATACAGTCTTTGTTTCTGAACAAGAGTTAGATGTCAGACTCTAATGTTTCCTTAACATGGATGTTGAATTTATCATACATCTATCTAAATTTTGCTAGAAAACTATTTATAAGACTATGAGTTTTCAGTGCCTGTTTTTTGAAGAGCATTGTAGACATTCCAGTGTTATGTTGACATCAACATTTAGACAGTGATGATAATTGAGTTCCAGGTTGATAAATGAGAATTATACAAAAGCTAATGGATTTTAATCAATGAATTTTCATTGAGAAAATATTTTTGAGATTGAATTCAATTATGCCAATTTTATGTGTTGGTCAATTTTCTGCACAGTGCAATTAAATCATTTATGATGTTCTTTTTAATTCAATTCTATTTTATGCAATTAAAGCTACTTTATTCAGAAATAATTCATGTATAAAATTTATAAGAATTATTTCATTCATCAATTATCTATTAAAATGTTGCAGCATTGCTTCTACCCGTCTGCATTTTCTGTCATAATTATTTTTACTACATCCAATTGTACTGGATCAAACTTTGCAGACCAAAATTTGGGCAAGAAGACTGGATTCATCTGTCAATTTTTAGTCAATAACACATTTTTCCACTACTCAGTTTTAGCTATTGCTACTTTTGTTTTGCAATGATTATTTCTATTATGTCTAAAATTTCTGGGTCAATTTTTACAGTTTTAGAAGTTATTAAAATGATAGGTCTCTTCAATTTTTTTAAAAAAAATTCTGTGTGCAGTTTTTGTTTTTCTCAACTTAACTTTGTCAGTTATTTCTTGTAGTACCTATTTCTTGGAACAAAAAATCTTAGCACGACAAAGGTCTAACAGGGTAGAGTCAAATGATGGGATTAAAATGGCAGGATTCAACTTCACTTACAATACCTCTTTAATACTTTAATGGAGAAATGGAGACAGTCTTTCTGACAGAAAGCTGTGAATTTATATTCAGTTATCTCTGCACACAAAACATCTAAATACTCGTGATGCGACAGATGTTGAAACAAGAAAAAAATGCCTGTCAACTAAAATGGTCTCAGTTGAGATGGAGTTGGTGAGCTTCTTCCTAGTATCCAAACAATTGCCAGAGATTCCTTTAGATTTTCCAAACATTCTTTAATACATCCATAACAAGGCTATTTTGTTTATCAAGCTATATTTTGTTTCTTTTCTTTTTTTTTAAGTTGGAGTCTCACTCTGTCGCCCAGACTGGAGTGCAGTGGCACACTCACAGTCACTGCAGCCTCGACCTGCTGGGCTCAGATGATCCTTCCATCTTAGCCTTCCAGGTGGCTGGAACTATAGGTATGTGCCACCATGTCCGGCTACTGTTTTTGATTTGTTGCAGAGATGAGGTCTCACCAAGTTGCCCAGGCTGGTCTCGAACCTATGGGTTCAGGCAATCCTCTCACCTTGGCCTCCTGAAGTGCTGGGATTATAGGCACGAGCCAATGCACCAGGCCCCAAATTATGTTTTAAAGACAGATGTGAGTTTTCTCTTCTTTATTCTTCATAGGTCTAAATTATAGAGAAGTGATTGGTTTAATCATCTTTCTAATTGTAGAGCAGTAATTGGTTTAATCTACTTTTTTGTGTGTGTTTGGTCTTTCATGACAGGTCCTTGTTTCTCTCTCATTCTTCTTTGTCTTGCCCCAACCCAAATTATCAGGTCGCCTGCCTGGGTCTCTAAGAATGTCCTCTGCCTACTTCTACCCAGGATTCCCCTGGCTTCCCTGTTTTTGGCCCTCAGAATTCCTCAGCTTTCAGTAGCTCTGAGGAGCCTTCCCTGGCCTTCTGAAGGTAGGCTAGGTGCTTCCAGTGTCATTCAGATATTTTAGCAACAAGTGACATTGGCTCCTCTGGATGACTGATTGATTTTTAAAGTTTTATTATAGATACATTGATGAAATACAGATAGACCAAAATTCTTTGTCAAAATTACACAAACAATTTTTGTGGCCTAATTAATGCATAATATGAGATTCTCCAGGGACATTCATGCTTGTTGAGGAATCCAAATATATCTCAGTAAACATTCAGAAAATATTACAGGACACTAATTAGCAAAGTACTTCAAAGGTATTATAGATGAAACTTGCTACAGAAGTTTAGAAAATAAAGATCTATGTGGGCTAGTGTTATTAAAGAGGGTTTTAATGAAAGGGATAAAATTATTAATTATTTAGATGGTTTTGATATTTGTGTGGCATTTACCACAAATAGAATTATTGTTCAGGAAACCTTCCCAGTATTTTGACTTGAAATTTGCCTGTGAATCATAACAGGGATGCTATTAAGTTTGAAGCTGGCCTTTGGGGAGTGTGGCAAGTACACACACACACACACACACACACACACACACACACTCCTCATTATATAAAAAAAAATTTTGAAAATCTAGATTGTAAAGAAGAAAATTGAGAAACTTTGTGGCTAAAACTCTGGTTGAGAGAGAGGGTGATTGAATCTTAAATTTCCTGGGGGGTCTCAAAGAACAAAGTTGAAGAGAAATCCCAGGAAACATGGATTTATTCATTCTTGCCACAAATATTTACTGAATACTTGTGATGTGTCAGATGTTGCCCTGATTACTGGGGAGACAGAAATGGGCTAGACAGAGGCATTTGGGGCTTTTCATGATTCTAAGTGGGAAAAACATTAACATCTTCCCTGATTCTTATCACCTATTTATAATACTCATTCTGCTTCTAGCCCTGTCTTGCATGTAAAACATTATTTTGTCATGAAAGAGCAAATGGAGTGGCCTAGAGGAAGGAGGATGATTTCTGAATGTTCCTTCCAGTTTGAGAAATTCATGATGTTCCCTAGCCCTCTGTGAGCCAAGAGTCCTGGAGAGCCGATCATCTTTCTCTGATCTTCTCCATGTTTATGTGGGAGTTGGGGCTGTTCCCCTGCAAGGTTTACAACTGACAATCCCTGAATAATGCTTCTTTGCCCTTAACCTGGGATTGCTCACTTTAAAAAATAGATCTGAAAATTCATATGGGGGTTTATTCTCACATTATTTGTGTATGTTTTCCCTTGAAGGTGGTAACATATGGAGCAATAATTATAGCAAGATTTTTTCCCATCATTACTGAATATAACATTTATTTTTCTACATGGAATATTCATTTTTTAAATCCTTGGCCAAAACTCAGTGTTTTCTTTTCAAATGAATAAACCTTTGTTGAGTTTGCATGTACTGTGTGACAAAGGCTTAGCCAATCAGCCTCACCCAGCTCATATACCACAGCAAACTGTTTGTCAGAGCAACTCATTCTGGTGACAGTGGTGATGAAGCTATTTGATTTAATGGGTCCATTTCAGATTTACTCTTTCAAACTAGAGCTTTGATGTCTGTGACACTGATAACTTTCCTCCTCCTTTCCCTCCTCCATCTCCTCTTCTACTCCTCTTTCTCCTCTTCCTCTTAAAACTCCTCCTCTTCATCCTCCTCTTCTTCCTCTTCTTTGATTCCCCTGCTTTTTCTTCCTTCTCCCTCTCTGCTAAGACACATAGCAAGAGTTATTTCATTTGTGCTGATGATTGTCTTTAGCCCATAAACCATGATAAACAATGGGAATTCCCCACTCCCTCTAATAGTCTGAATTTGGGTCGACTCTCCCTAAGAGCTTCAGTTTTGGTTCCATCTCCACAAAGATGTTGGGACCAAACATCTCTCCTGATTTAATCCTTGTCCAATTGTCACCAAATTGCAGAATCCTTTCTTTACTGCCCCAGATGAATTGACATTCTCAAATTCACTTCTCTGACTTCTCTGCTTTGCATATCTGGCTCTTGACATATTCCGTACTGCACTATTCATCAACTTCCACATGGGTAAAATTTAATGTATCTAAAACAGAAAAGGGGACAATATCTCTTGAGTTTGACCTTCTATAATATACCAGACAGTGTCAGAAACTTTACATAGATTATCTCCTTTAATCCTAGCAACAATCCAATGAGATGAGTTTTATTATCCTTTTCTAAGTTGAGGAAACTGAAGTTCATAGAGGGTGAGACATTTGGTTATCACTAGTTGGACTTGGATCAGGGTTTATTGACTCCTAAACAAGTGCTCTTGTTTCTAAGCAAGTTTGTTTCCAACTAGTTTTCATGCTATTTGAGGAAAGAACTGTTTTTTTTTTTTCTTTTGGGTTGTTTATATCTAGATAGCGCCTTGTGCAGAGGAAGTATTCCAACATTCTTATTGATAGTTTCTGAGTTCTTCAATATTCCAGAAGCCTCAAAAGTGGTGCTCTCTTCAAATAAATATTGGTTAATTTATCCATTGATTGATTGCATAATCTTAAATATTCATAGATATATATTTCTAAGTTGCTTATACTGGCTAGCCATAAAATCAATATATTCTAGTATTTTTCACAAAACATTATTTATCATCACTCCTCTTTCTAATGTTTGATTATCTCCTTAGGTAGGTATATTATCCAATATATTTGTTTTCTTTAGTTCTTGGTGCTAACTTCAATATTGTGTTCTAGAAATCTGTATCACTATTAGGAGTTACAGGGTGGGGTTTTTATGTCTCATTATACCTCTAAGCTCTCTTCCATCTAGAATTACTTTTTTATTTTTCTTTATTTGTTGAGTCAGAGCTTCATTCTGCTGCCTAGTCTAAAGTGCAGTGGCATGATCCTGGCTCACCGCAACTTTAACCTCCTGGCCTCAAATGATCTTCCTACCTCAGTCTCCCAAGTAGCTAAGACTATAGGAGCATGCCACCAAGCCAGGCTAATTTTTAAAAAAAATCTTCTGTAGAGATGAAGTCTCACTAAGTTGTCCAGGCTGATGTCAAACTTCTGGGCTCAGGCAATCTTCCCGCCTCGGCCTCTCAAAGTGCTGGGATTACATGCATGAGCCATCATGCCTGACCCCTCTAGAATTACTGAAGAAGAGAGATACACAAAAGTAATCACAATAAAAACAGAAGACAAAATATCATTCTATTGGTGTCTCAGCTATTCTACCCTAATGCCTAGTGAAATTATTTAAGAAAAGCTGAATGTACATTGGGCCAGTGAAGTCCTTGTTTCTTCCACCCTTTTCTATGAATATCAAATGGTCAAGCATCATCAAGGTGATTTTGGACCTATGGTATTTCCCAATCGGTTCTTTCCTTGTCCTGGTTGTAGTAGATACAGTGAAAGAAGTTAGCGAGGGATGGAATGCCTGTTTCTGGGAAGAGCCCCACAGCAGACTAACCTTGTGGAGAGTCAGAAAGGTAAAGAAGATGTAAGATGGCTGGAAGGGCCCCCAAAGAAAGATTTTGTGATGGGAGGCTAGCACATGGGGTGAGGGGGATGAGAAGTGAGCTTGCTGTCTCCATACTTGGACATTGATGTGTAACACACAGTAACCTTGACTGCTAGTAAGACATTTAAAAAAGGCTTTATGTCTTTGACTCTAAATAATCAGACTGAGAGCTTCTCTTTCTTTGTTAGAAATTAATGAAGATGATAGGCAGAGGCCTGGTTGAAAGTTTCCTTACAGTATTGATTCCAAATGTTCTCTCTTTGCTTGCTGAAGACCCCACTCAAAAGTTAGAGAAAGCTGGCTTTCTTCCCTGTCAACTTGCAGATAAACTCGTGTTTATTTATTTATTGCTTTCTTTTTTCTTTTTTTTTCTGTTTGAGAGGGAAAATGGAGAAAGCAGCGACTATTTGCTGAACCTTAAGGTGTAGCAGTGTAAAAGCTAGAATCTTGGGGATTTTTCTTTCCAGAATTGGGCAGGTCATCCCAATCTGCTGTCCTCCTCCCAGGCTGAGCTACTCCACCGTGGCCCAATGGACTTGTTTTCATTTGTCGTTGCTATACTGTATGTTGGGTGGCAGAAGGACAGGTAATACTCCTCAGTAGTGAGTACAACAATGACTGGCCAACAGAGAAATCAGCCAGATAAAAGTGAAGGAGTGTGCAAACTTGAGCTGTAATTTCAAGAATCAGAGGCAGATCAGAGACTGAGGATAGCCATTCCTGGGCACTATCTTGGTCCAGGCCTTGGCAGGAGTCACTCACCTTATGTTCTCTGTTTTTCTGGCTGAATACCTTCAACTCAATGGTCCACATCTGCCTTTTTCTTGCACCTTCCCTAAACACCTCTTTTTTTTTCCTGTTGCTTCCTTCCTTGGGTTAGGGAGCACTCCTATGTGTCCTCCTGGAGTCCTGTTTCATCTCTACCATGCTGACTGGTAACTACTTATTTCATTGCATTGCCTCTTCCCTGCTCTCCTCCTGGCAGTGAGTGCCACCTCCCAGGGCAGCTCTTGGAATGGGGATTCAGGTGCACCGAGTACCTACAACTCTCCAGATGTTGTGCAAGATGTGCCTTATCCATTATCTTAATATATATTTACACCCTGCCCTGCAAGGTAGACTTTATTATCTTTATTTTATGGATGGGTAAATGGTGACTTAGAGGTGTTAAGAAGCTTGCCCAAGGCCATTTATTAAGTGGTAGAGCTGGGATTTGAAACTAGTTTTCTCTAACACTCCAGCCCTAACCTGTCTCCCGGTGTACCCCTTCGGGTCCTCCAGTGGAGTTCATGGCCAGCACTCACTCTCGAGCATTCACTGCTGGCTCAATTAATGCTGCTGTCTTTATTTCACTTTACTGACCTCCTATCAGGGGCACCTCCAGCCATGGTTGAACTTGTTGACTTCTCCCTTTCCCGTTTCTGCTTCTAGGTCTCTCGTGCTGACTAGAAGATTTGCAACTTGAGTGACAGAGTGACTGATATCATCTTCACGCATTTCACTGTCAAGGGTTGGGCCTGTCAGCAGTTGGTGAATAATATGCTGGCGATAGGCACTGATCATAAATCGTTCCCCATTAGCTGCAGCGGTCACACTTTCTTCTCCAAGTCCTGGAGATCTAGATTGGCCACTTCCTGCTCTTATGCTTAAAGAAAAAAAATATATTTGGGGGTCATTTGATTTTTTTCTGCTCCAGCAGGAGGCTCTCTGATCTCCCAGGGTTTTGTATGTCTGTATTCTAAGAGGGAAATGTAGATCAGTGTATGTAGACTACTTATGTACCTAATCCTGACTTGTACCCCACATCTTTAAAATAAAATAAAGAAGAAAAAACCCCACATCTTCCTTTCTATTCCTATTGCAAATTGACATTCATCAGATTAGAAAGCAAGTAGCTTTTTTTTTTCCTCTCCAGAACCCAGTTAGAGTCATGACTCTCTGTTATTTTCTTTTTCTTGCTGTTTTCTGTTTTCTCCTGCTCACCTTTCTCTTATCAAATCTATTATAAGAATCACTTATACTTATTGAGTGTTCATCAGCTGCCAAGTTCCAGTGTGAGTGCTTTATGTGATCAACTCATAATCCCCACTACAACTCTATGTGGTGGAACTATTCGGGGTAGCAGAGGACAGCCACTCCTGATGTGCCCTGCCCCCTTCCAAGGCACCTTGAACATAGATGCAGTGTGAGTGACATTCCAGATCTGTGCAGCACCACTATCCTACCAGTATTATCATCTCCAATTTAAAATGACAAAATGGAGAATCAAAGAGGCTAAGTAACTCGTCTAGCTTCACACTGCTGTGGGTAGAACATGCTAGGATCAAACTTAGGTAACCTGTCTCCAGAGTTGATGGGTTTTCCCCATTTTCCTGCCTCTTTATTCTCTGGTTCATAGTAGAATCTGGAAAGAGAAAGCTTTGCTTGGTTGGGTATTTCAGGTACTGAAAGTCACATATATATGTTTTTCCCAGACAGGACCTCACTTTATTGCCCAGTCTGGAGCACTGGCATGATCATATAGCCTGCAATTCCTGGCAATTCTCCCACTTCAGCTTCCTGAGTAGTGTGGACTACCATAGCATGCCACCACACCTGGTTAATTTTTGAATTTTTAATGTAGAGGCAAGGTCTCACTATGCTACTCAGGTTGGTCTTAAACTCCTGGCCTCAAGCAATCCTCTGTCTCAGCCTCCCAAAGGGCTAGGATTACAGGTGTGATCCATCAAACCTGGTAAAATTTTTTGTTTTAACAAAGGTTCTTGAAAATCTTTCTAAAATGACTCAGTTGACTCTTCTGCTGTAGTGAAACATGTCCCAAGTGAGCTGTGCTTTTGCTTAAAGTAATAGCCCTGAGGGTCCACAAGTTCATTCTGAAATTTCCTTTTCATTTCAGATACATTTCCACATAGATGGAGAAAGTAGAGGAGATTGGAAGTCTCTCCATGAAACAGATCGTACTTCAGACATCTATGTTTAAAAATGAATTTCTCATCTCAGTGCATATATTCTACTGGGTTCTCTAAAATAGTGAATTTTCTCATTTTAACTATGACACTAACTTGTAGCTGACCCCTCAATTGATTCAGAACTTTGATCCAAATCGCCTTCCAATGTAAGCTAAATAAGCATATTCTGATGATGAGATGGAAACATTTAAAACTATCCCTTGATTATAGCATTTCAGGGTCCACATACATCATGTATTTCAACCCAAATTAGAAATCACTTTAGTTGGACAGTCTTCACGGTTCCTTTCCTCTGCTTCAACAATGAGTAATTTATCCTTTGGACCCGCCCCTAAATGGACTATTTATAAAGATAACTCAAGCTCATTTGCATCATTATCCACCTTACCACCAAAATGATCGATTTCTGCAGAAGATATTAAAGCAAAAATGCAAGCAAGTATAGAAAAAAGTGGTTTCCTTCGCAAAGTGGAAGCCAACTTCATCAATTACATGAGGGATTGCTTCTGGATGACTGACCAGGAGGCTATTCAAAATCTCTGGCAGTGGAGGAGGTCTCTTTAAAAAAAAAAAGTTTAAACAGCTTGTTAAAATTTTCCATCTTATTTCATTTCTGTAAGAGCTGATATCTGGCTGTTCTTTTTATAACACAGAGAAAGAACTTTTCCTACTGTGTTTGATAAATGTTGTCCAGACTTCATTGCTAATAATGTCATTTAAAATGCCTGTTTAGTTTTTAAAGATAGAACTTCAATATTTGCTTGATTTTAAGAATGTATGAAATGCTGTCATGGGACATAGCAGTAGCGGTGGTCAGATGTGGAAATGGAAAGGAGACAAAAATATATATGTATAAACTTAGAATTTTAATAAAGAAAAAAATACTTTTTATAATAGCCATGGAGTGAGATGGTATGTCATTGTGGTTTTTATTTGCATTTCTCTAATGACTAGTGATGTTGAACATTTTTTCACGTTTGGTGGCCTCTTTTTTCTCATGTTTTCTGTTGTCTTCTTTTGTGAAATGTTTGTTCAGGTTCTTTGCCCATTTATAATGGGATAATTAAGTCACAAAATAGCAGACGTTAAGGTTGTGGAGAAAAGGGAACACATAGACTACCAGTGGGGATGTAAGCCAGTTCAGCCCCTGTGGAAAACAGCTTGGATATTTCTCAAAGAACTAAACATCGAATTACCAATCAACCCAGCAATCCCTTTGCTGGACATATACTCAAAGGAATGTAAATTGTTGTACCAAAAAGTCATCTACATTCATACGTTTATCACAGCACTATTCACAATAGCAAAGTCATAGACCCAACTTAGGTACCTATCAATGGCGAATTGGATCAAGAAAATGTGGTACATATATACCATGGAATACTATGCAGACACAAAAAAGAATGAAATCATATCCTTTGAAGCAACATGGATGTAGCTGAAGGCCATTATTCTAAGTGAATTAACACAAAAACAGAAAACAAAATCCCACATATTTTCACTTATAAGTAGGAGACAAATACAGGCTACGCACGAGCATAAGGATAGGAACAAGAGAAACTGAGGACTCCTAAAGGGGGAAGGGAAAGAAGAGGGAAAGGTTAAAAAATAGTTATTGGATACTATGTTCACTCTTTGGGTGACAGGTTCAACAGATGCCCAAACCTCATCATCATGCAATATACTCATAAAAGGAAATGGCATATGTATCTCTTGAATTTAAAAAAAAAAAAAGAAAAAAAGAAAGAAAGATAAAACAAAAGAGAGAAACCATTTTACTGAGTCTGTGGATTTCATAAATAAAATTTCTACTTTGATATCTTTATTAAAGGGCTTGCTCCAACTCTCCAACTCTGAAGGTTGTTGTTTTCCATTAATAGGGCATTTATTTAGATTATCTCAGGATATTAGCAATCAGTATCATTCTTAGGACAAGAAAGATGGCCCTCTGACCTGGGCCATGTGCTTTAGAGGGTCCGACAAATCACACACACACACACACACACACACACACACACACACACACACACACACACACACACGTGCGCGTGCGCGCGGGCACAGTAAATTTATTTAAAAGTGCTTGAACTCCTCTATTTCCTGGGATCTGTGACCAAGTGCTGGTGCACCATTATGCATAATACCCACTATCATGACTGACACCATTCAAACCCCAAGGGCTATCTTCTCCACATTTATTTTTCTCAGTCCTCAAAACACAAAAACCTGTGTCCAAGTGCTGCACATTGAACATTGTGGAAGCCAGGGGCAAACAGGGCTTGGGGTATGGGAAGTATTGAGCACAGAAAGCATGCAGTTAAGATGCAAGACTAATTAATTAATGTCTCAAGTCCTTTCTCTCAGATGCCATCAGGGCAATCAGTTTCTGCAATAAAGTTTGGGTTCACTTCTTTTTTCTGTTCAGGTTCTACTTCATGGTGCTGGAGGTACTCACAAATGACTGTAGTGGTCGAGGGATGTTTGTGAAATTAAACAATATATTATTTTCAAATTTGTGTGTGTATATATGGTTTTAGCTAGATGTAAACTACATGAAGAGTGATGCTGATTCTTTACATTGATAATTACATGAACACTGAAACCTAGTGCAGTGAATATTTTTATTTCTATAGAGTATGTTTAATAGTCTGGGCAGGTATGGTGACTCATGCCTGTAATCCCAGTACTTTGGAGACCAAGGCAGGAGTATCACTTGAGGCCAGGAGTTTGAATCCAGACTGTGCAACACAGTGAGACCTCATCTCTACAAAAAATGAAAAAATTAGTCAGTAGCCTGTAGTTCCAGCTACTCAGGAGACTGAGATGGAGGAGTTGCCTGAGACCAGGAGATCAAGGCTGCAGTGAGCCATGCTCATACCTCTGCACTCCAACCTGAGCCATAGAGTAAGACCCAGACTCAAAAATGAAAAAAAAGGAAATGTTTAATAATCTTATATTTTCAAATTATTATATAATTCAGTTTATAAAAATAAGTTTCAATCAAATGTTTAATTTACTAATAGTAATCTATATTTGATCCTCTACTTTTTAATAATCCAAAAATAAACTTTAGGAATATAGAAAAATAATTTTAGTCTTTGCTTTTTATATTGCATCAATTTACATTTTATCAAAATACATTTAAAATGTATATGCTTTAAATGGAATAGCCTAGTAAGTGATTTTATTAAAGTTAAGTCAAGAAAATAATCTATAGAATAAGTATATAACCCATAAATTATGAATATACTTTTAAATATCACAAACTCATCAACAGAACATTCAGTCCTGCAATAGAATTATTAAAAACTATTAAATTCAGTCATCTTTTATATTTTGCCCATTTTTAGTCATAAAAAGGCATATGTTTGATAATGTTTGCTAGAAGATATATTATCTGAGATAGGGAACTGGGACATATTTAACTATTTGTTGCTTGATTTAGAAGTTTTAAATGTTAAGACATAAGTATGGGGGCCTTTAGTCATACCGTTGCCCTGAGTCCTGCCTATGAGTAAACTGGAATAGCAAATTAGCCTCCGCAGGGCTCAGAGTGCTCATTTATAAGCTCAAGATCAAGGTCTCTCAGGGCTGTGAGAATGGATAATGCATACCAAAGCACTCGGGAAATTGTCAAGCACCACCTCAACATGGAAATTATTGTTGTTTAACATCACTCACCGCCTAAAAACAATTTCTAAATATTGATGAAAATCTATTTCCACGTAACTTCAAATAGCAGAATTCTCAAATTGAAAGAAACCTTACAAATGACACATATTACTTTTACATTCTTCCCCCTACACTTCTGAGATGGCCCATTTTATGCTTTGATAGCATAGTTTTTAGAGAGCTGAAATGTGTCTCTCTCTCTGTCTTTGCAATCTGCCCTTATCAGAGGTATCGTTACTGCTGCACCTTTTCTTTGTCTTGTACTCCTTGCTCACCTTTAAAACAGAGACAATTCTCAAAGACATAATAAATTACAGCTTAAAGACGCACTTCCACATTGTGTGAGCCCTATTCTCTTAAAAAAAACCACTCTCCAGGGTACCACATCTCTGTTTTCCTTGATCTTAAATTCTCTCCCCTCTCCCAAAATACACATTCAAGCACTATTGTCTTCAATGTCATGAATTCCAGGTTGACATGATCACTTTCTCTTTAGTTTTGGCTTATTTCTAAATTATTACTTTATTTTTCTCATTGTTCAGAATCAATCCCCATAATAGCAACTTCCATCTTTGCTTTCTCCTTCTGAGCAACCACTTGAATTAGCACGATGAGCTAAAGGTGCATCAGCTAGTGGACCTTTAACATGATTAGAGGTAGTCTTCTGTTGATGAGAGTTGTGCATGCATTCATAGCTTATGTGAGGAAATTCCTGGAATGATGCATTAATTCCCATTTAGCATAACTGTGAAATCACCAGTGCCCCAAATGTTGCAGGTGTCCTGAACAAAGAGAACTGAATGTAGCAGGCAGCAGTAGTAGGGTACCCACGATGAGTTAGAGAGATTTCTAAATATTTGTTTCAGTAAGATTCCTGCCCAAATCAGGAAACAATGGTTTTGTTTTTCTTCTCCCTGTGGAACATTGTATCCAAAGATGTGTATAGAATAAAGGAAAGCACAATTGTATTATGGAGCTGACAGTATGCGTATATAACATTACTGCGTGGGGTACCTTGGCAGCAGTTTAGAGCAAAGTTATGGAGCCTCATAGCCTCCTCCTGCTGCCTCCTTTCCACATTATCAAGTGATGGATCATTTGAAGTCAAAAGTAAACCCTGTTGAGTTTCTATATCCAACTTAGGGTTGTACGAGAATTAATTATACCTTCTGCTACTTCGCAAGGGATTGTCACCAATAAATTCTAATAAGCAGGAGTAGAAAGATTTTATACATGCCATCCCAAAGAAATTAGAACATAGGAGTGTTATTTAGCAATTCAGATGTTATATTATTGTGTTGTTTATATGAAAATGAATATGACACAGAGAGGTATATCAAATGAGCAGGTAAGAGATTTGAGCAGGGCTACTGTTTTGATTATGCATATTTATTCATATGCAGAAGTCACTCCATGGAACCTCTTCTCCTAAGATGGATTACCTATTTTTGGAAGCCTTATTCTATTTTTTTTAATATTTAGAAGTGTCAATACCACCCTGGTACAATATTTATGAGTGCCTTGTTTAAATTGTACCTTAATTGGTTTAGTCTCCAGGGTTGTAAGACATGATGCTAATACTCGGTAGCCAAGTGAGCGGGTGAGATAATGATGTGATGCTAACTGTTGGCTGCTGGGGAGCAGGTTCGCTGTGCATGGTCTGAAAACAGTAATTGCACTGTGACTCTGATCTGTCGTTTCAGACATAGTGTTGTTTTACCAGTAGATCACCTCATTTTCTATTATGATTACTCTGCCAGGACCCATACCCTGGGCCCATATTTTATTTTATATACTTCATAAGGGTATACCAAGAAGAGATCTGGGTTAACCAACTGATTCAATCATTAAAGCAGTTACTTAGATGACCAGCTCGCACATATGCGCACACTTGCATGTTCTCCACCACTGTCTTTTTCTTTCTTTCTCTGTCTTTCTGTGTGTGTGTATTTCTTGCTTGGAATATTCATGTCACTGTGGTCAAAATATTTTAGGGAGTGCTATAAATGATCAACTTCATGACCCAACCTTTCTCTCTCACACTGTGTATACACTACACTGCCCTAACCACCTCCATCCTAGAGTCATCTCTGTATGGAAGCTGAGACAACACAGCAAAGTATAGCTTTATCTGAACTCGGCTCAGAAATGTGGGTCCTTGACTCTATTTTTGCTGCTCTGAGCCTGTTCGCATGTGTCCATGAATGGCAGTGAAGCCCACAAGGACCGATTTTGGTGTTATAAATACATTTCAGCAGTAGGCGAGTCTGCAAATACAGAAATTGTGAGTAATGAGGACTATTTGTTATATTACTTTGGATGCTCCAAGCACCAACTAACCTTTTGCTGGTAGTGATTGCTCAGTAAAGTTTTGTTGAGTGAATGGAAATCAAAGAGCCAGAGCTGAGTTTGACTTATTTTCATTGGTAGTGTACCTTGTAGTGTGTTGAAAGGCACACAGGGACAGAGTTCGCACATGGACTCTGGAGACAGGTGGTCAGTCTGGATTCGAGTTCTCACTTTACCACCCATTTACCTGTATGATGCTGTGCCTCAGTTTCCTCCTTTAAAGGATGAAATATGATACAAAGGAAAAGAAATCATTATATTAGAACGATATCTGTGCTTTTATGTTCATTGCAGCACTAGCAAATGAACAAAAGCAAAATCATGGAACCAACCTAGGTGCTCACCAACAATTGACTGGATAAAGAAAATGTCACACACACACACACACACACACACACACACATATCATGGAATATTATGCAGTCATTAAAAATGAAATCATGTTCTTTGTGGCAGCATGGATGGAGCTGGGGACTATTATCCTAAGTGAACTGACTCAGACACAGGAAACCAAATTTCAAAAGTTCTCATTCATATGTGGGAGCTAACTAGTCACAAAGATGAAAATAATAGACTCTGGAGACACCAATAAAGGGGGAGGTGGAGAGGAGGACTTGGATTCAGAAATTACCTGTTAGGCACAATGTTCACTATCTGGAGAATGGGCCACCTGAGACCCAATCCCACCACTACACAATATGTTCATGAAACAAACATGCACATGTATGCCCTGAATCTAAAATAATGGTGAAAAAAATAAAAAGAAAATGAAGGATAATAAGGGTACCAACTTTTGAGAGTTACTACAAGGATTAAGTGAGTTCACATAGGAAAGAACTTAGAAAGTACCTGGTGGATATTACTATATAGGGCTAATTAAAACAATAACAACAGAACAACAAATGCCTTGTTCTGAATACTTAGCATGGCAATAAACTATCTTTAATGTATTTTTGAAGAATGACAACTTTGTAAGTTTCCATTTCCTTATCCTTACTGAGATAAAAACATCCACTTTGCCTTCTGTGTGAGGAGGCTGGGAGAGTATGATGAAAATGGTAGTGAGATGGTATGAACTTAAGAAAGGCAACATCTTACTAGGATTCCTCTGTGTTGAAGCCTGGCAGTCTTCAGATCCAAGGTATGGTCCCTTGGGTCTGTCCTGGGACTGCTCTGAAACTTGTACTTTGTGGTTCACCCACTACATAGACAGGTAGCAATTTTGTTTGACTTTCTCACACTTAATGTCTTTGAATGGCTGACAGAGCTCACTGCTGCACTGCCAGGAAATAACCGTTTAGGGTGGAATTGTATACATTTCTTCTCTGTTCCATCAATCAACAGGTTGTAACTTAAGGTAGAAACGAGGCCCCTGAGTTCATGCTGAAAATGGGGGAAGAAAAGTAAGAAATGATAGGTTGTCAGCTTCCCTGAAAAGGTGCAAGGCACCGGAACTGGAAAAAAAAAAAACTTTATTGCCTTGCAAAGAAGGCTAGGTAGCATTCAGATATTACCTACGTCTGCTTTAATGAATCCATTTAAGCTGTCATTTTCTGCATTTACCTTGCAGCATTCAAAAGCAACTATACTTACATGTTCACAGTCAAAGCATTGCCAGCATCGCAAAGAGAGGGAGGAAAAAGAAAATAAAATGGTATATGACGTATTTCAAAGGACAGTTTCCTTGCAGAAAATTAGCAGTAATTTTGAGGCTACTCTTAAAGGGAAATAAAATTTCTCTGGAGATTTAAAAAAGGGCTGACAATGAACAAAAGAGAAGGAGAGTGGGTGGGATGTGGGGTGGAGGAGTGGGGGGAGGAGAGAGAGAGAGAGAGAGAGAGCGAGAGAGAGAAATGCCAGTAGAGTAGCATCTCTCTCTCCACCCTTTTACTATATACTAGGTCACCTGGCCAGTCACTTTAGTGGTGACTGCGGGAGAGCTGGGATTATTCCCAGCATAACCAGTCTTAACGGATAAAGGAAACGACTTTATTTCTTGAGAATTCACTTGGCCACTTCTGGACTGGAGATAACAGTACCTGTAGTTTCCAAGGGGTATGAGGAAGGTCCCAAGACATTTTAAGCTTCCCTTGGAAACCCCACCGTGACTTATAGTCTGGAAATACAAATCACTTTGAAAACAGCAATTTTGTTATAAATGGTCAACTATTCTGAATCAAATACTACAATCTATTCTCCAAATAGGTTTCATTTCTCAAGTTCCAACTAAAACCCCACTGCTACTGCCTCGGACCTCTTCATCCTGGGGGTGTCTCTTCCTCTAAGTTTCTGTGGATCTGGTTAACCTGACTCCAGGTCTGCACATTGAGTGCTGAAATAAGACATCCATTTGTTTGCCTGTTTGTATTTATTTTCTTATATCTTTAACTAAAATTTGATTTTTTTTGTGAATTCTGAGTTATACCTGAGGCCACTCATGTTTCCTGCACAGCATGTAGCAGGGAATGACTGCTTGAAACTATACCAGTCTGTCTGCTCTACTTTTTTTTCAGTCAGTCTCACTCTGTCGCCCAGGTTGGAGTGCAGCGGCACACTCATGGCCACTGTAGCCTTGACCAGTTGGGCTCAGGCTATCCTTCTGCCTCAGCCTTCCCAGTAACTGGAACCATAGGTGCACATCACCATGCCTAGCTAATTTTTTAATTTATTGTAGAGAAGAGGTCTTGCCAAGTTGCCCAGACTGGTCTCGAATTCCCGGGCTCAGGCAATTCTCTCACCTCTGCCTCCCAAATTGCTGGGATGACAGACGTGAGCCATCACGCTTGGCTGTGCTCATTTTTACTAAAAATAAATTCCAAGTCCACACAGTCTCTGGGACTATGTCTATTTTCTTTTTTGGACTCCTCCTGCCTATTTTCCTATTCCGGGATTCTATCTACTTTTAGTTTCCAAATAGTTTCAAACTCATTATGTTAGTTATTTAGATAAACTTGAGTTGACTATTCAGATCAAGAAAACTTGCTTTCATGGAAAGAACATTGGCTTATGACTAATAACCCGTCTGCCTGTGAGTCTCCATTGCATGCCTCTTCTTTTAGGGGGTGATGGCAAAGTCATCTTTATGAGAACAAGGAACACCCATGCTCATACCAAGTGGGTCTTTGTAAGTCTCCTTTTAATAAATGAATGCACGAATGAATTAATAAACACATTTGGCATCCTTAAGCAGTTCACTTAGGCCCCTTAAAATCTCCTGTAATCAAGGGGATAATACTTAGTATCCTTTTAATCTGACAGCCTAAGTCAACAGGTTTATGCTTACCTCTCCAGAGAAACCATTTTCAATTCTTTTTTTTTTTTTTTTTTGAGGAATGATTACTTTAAAATTAAAGAAAATTTGAGGTTCTGAAATAACTGGTAGTGCCAGAGGCAGAAGTAGAAGCAGGAAATGTTGTTTATTAATGTTACTGCAAAGGAATTTTATTTCCCAGAAGGTGAGAGGACACTGACAGGCATGGGCTAGGGTTTAGTTATGGATTTTAATCCTTTTTCTCTCTTGAATGAATAGAAAAATTTTCATCTTAATTTGCCTTCGTGTTCCAAGTGAAACATAGAGTCTAGGACACAGTAGTTGTTTCATAATTTAAAAAAAAATAAAGTGGGTGCAAGAAGATAGCTATGCCAGAAATGTAAGCCAGGTGGACAGAAGCTGAAGGGCCTATGGCGACTATGTAGGTTGTGTTTCTACCTCTTCTTTGTCCAGGTACTCTTCTACATGTGGCCTGAAGAGTAGGAAAGAGAAGGGAATACATTTTTGCTGCTCAGTAGCTCTGCCAGGCCCTGGCTCTAACCCCTCCTGTCTAGAATCCAGACTGCACACCTCCCTCCTCCTCTGCCTTCTCACTTCACATCGACTCAGCTGTTCTGCTGGAGAGAACTTGAAGACATTGTTGCCATGGTAGTGTTCATAATTGAATGCAGATTGTTGTACCTTTCACAAATGCTTAGCTTTATCAGAGAACAAATTCTGTTTCTAAGGATCTCATGTCTAATAGATTCTGAGACAAGATTTTCCCAAAGCATTACTTAGTCAATGATTATATACATATATATGTATATAATTATGTATGTATGTATATTCCCTCCTGGGTCAAAGTTCAAATAAGTTTGAAGAGAATAGCTTAAACACAATTAAACACATTGAACTTCTCAATTTTATGTGTTTAGTATACAAAAATTCTATATGAATCTTCACATTTCTTAAAGTTATTATCCCATGGAAGTTTTTTTTGTTTGTTTTGTTTTGTTTTTAGCAGAGTGTTTTGAGAGATTAGCATTCTATGCAGAATTCTTTGGGAAAATTTGTAGTAAGTCATTTCCCAGAGTTTATTCACAGAGTGGAGGCTCCAAGTCTCAATCCTTAAAATGAGCCGGAATGGAATAGATAATTTTCTGATCTTTTTTCCATTCTAGAATTCACACAGCATTATTTATCTCAAAGGACAAGAATGCTGAACACTACTTCTCCTTCACCAAAATAAGAAAGACTATATTATAGGTGTGTGCAAGATCTTTGCAATCAAATCGCTTCTCCTGCCTAATGACTAACTTAGTTATTGATAAGATCGGGGGAAAATAACTCTTTGAATTCTATGCTGTAACATTTCTCAGAAACCATCTCTCCTTTTTTTCAACTGCTTCAAAGCCATTAATTAGTGAAGCAGTGTATCTTGAATGTAGTAGTAAAAACCACAGGTATCACATGGAATGGACACAGGATGATCAAACTGTAATATTATGATTTCTATAATCATGGCATATCATTTGTTTAGTATCAAAGTTTAGACTTTAATTTTCTGCCATGACTGAAAGGAAATTTCAGCCAAATGTGGCAGAAACTCAGGAGGCTCCTCACGCCACAGGTGTTTAATCATCAGGCATGCTCTTGGGGAATAACATTGACGGCTGGCCAGGACGACGTCTACAGATGGGGAAAAACTAGTAGGGGGGGAGAGAAAGGTTAGAAGAGTATCAAAACCTGGACGAGCTCCAAAGAAAATCTCATCTCTCATTTCACACCTTGGCTATTTGCTGTCAGCCTCTCCCCAGAAAGCGTTATTACTTTGCAGTGCTCAACAGGAGTGGATGGGCAACCTGGACATTGCCCCTCTGCTTCACAGCCTTGTGGATAGACTTCTTCATTAAAGGCCACACCACAGTTTCCCCAGCTTAATAGGCATAAATATAGCTACTGAAAGAGGGGAAACACTTTCCTGTCCATGAAGATATTACATCCAAGAGACGAAAGCAAAATCTGCTAATGGAGAATTGCACTTTGGTTTAATTACACAGATGCTAAAATTATGTAACTGAAGCCCCTTAAAAATATAATTATCCACTATGCAATGCTTGAGAGCGTACTTTATCTTTTTGTGTTTAATGTACATGATCAAGAAAGGACCAACAAAAGAATCATTCCTGGGTAATTTGGGAAACTGGGATAGGTTTGGGTGTGAAAGATGTTTCAGAAAGTGTCTTGCATTTGGAAGGAATCATCAAAGGTATTTTGTGAGCAACTATACAGAAAATCCTTTCTCTTTACCTGTATGTTCTTCAAAGGTACCTGGGATTAAAATAGATGACAAATTTTAGGGTAGCTTGAAACCATATCCAATTATCTCCTCCAGCACCATAAAGAGTGAAGACTGCTATACATTTGGAAAGAAAGACACACCATGTTTACAGTGTGACTTGAAGAAGATCTGGAAATCTTCCCCGACTGAATAAATATTCCTTCCAACCTTTCCCTCCCCACCCTTAAGCCTCATCCTGCTGAATTTATTAATAATACAATGCTGGCTTATACCTTTTTTTTTCTTCAAAAAATTTGCATAAAATGCTAATCTCTCAAAATACTCTGCTAAAAAATAAGCCTGACTCTGTATTGCTTTCCATCACTATCTCTTTGTGTTTTTTCTATGTAACCCACACTTTATTTTCCTAGTGGATTTCTCTTTTGTCTCTGAATAGTGTTTGCCATGGGTTATAGTAAATACTAGTTGATTGATGCTAATGTTATGTGTTTATAATTAACATAGTGGGCTCTGGGTGCCACTGCTGTCCTTCCAAGAAAGATTCTCAGCTAAAAAAGTGTATAATAATTTAGCAAAGGGAGGGCTAATAAAATCCATTTCCAGATAGCAATCTAGAGATGGCTCTAAAAGAGCATCATAGACCTATTTCTGGCCTTCTTGAGGTACAGAAACTTCTAGGCATTGGGAAAGAAAAGGTGTAGTCATGAGAAGAGGAGGTGGGAAGCAGGAGATGGAATATATGGGGCTTCTAAAGTCAAGATGAACAACTGGGTTAAGTGGTACCTTCACAGCCCATCTTGGGCAGCACCTTGATGAATGGGCTCAGAGGAGAACATACGACAGAGGAGAGGTGGAACTTGGGCTAGACTCAAGGTGAGGGAGGTTCTTCTTAGCCCCCACAGGTCATAACTGTATAAAGGAGAGCAGAGGATTCACCTCAGGCTCTGTTGTCTGAACACCTGGGCCTTAATCCTGACTCCACCTGATTCTAACTGTGGAACTTGAGAACGTGGCTTAACTGTCTAATATTCAGTTTTTTCTTTTATAAAATGAAGTTACTAATAGCACCTGCTGCATTGAGTTGTGATAATTAAATGAAACAACCGAAGTCACACATTGAGAAGAGTGCTTAGCCTCTTGTGAACACTCAAAAAAGTGTCTGGCATCAGTTCTTAAAACCTGGGCTGATTCTCCCTTGTCAAATCATGTATACATGTCAAACACCTTATGTGTGAACACTCAGGAGGAGGTCTGTAGCTCTCAGAACCTTAGAGAAAAACAAATATATATGCAAAGTTTGAGGATTCTTAGATCTCAAATCTAGTGCCCAACTGGTCTATCTGCTACATCCTCTGCCTACTAGGAGAAGGAAAGCATAGTAGTTAAAAAATAGAGTTAGAATTGCACTGGGAAGTTCCCAGGTTGGACAGTCAGAGATGTGTTTACATTCACATCTAGATGATACAAGGCTCATTACTTCAGGGTGAGAGACTACTAGGTACAAGTGCATCTGCTAATGAATCTAGGCCTGTCCCAGCAGACAGCACAGAGAGTTACTTATTTTTTGGGGGGTGATATGGTATGTATTTTAAGTAGAATGAGGAAGGAAGGAAGGGAGGTATTTCATTAATTGCTGATCAGCCAGAATAGTTAATATAGTTTGTGTTCTCTAATTTCATTACTGATAACATTAGAATAGACAACACAGATAATATTGTATACATATCATTTAAATATATATTTATATATAATCACATAAATATACATATTTATACATGTATCATATATAATATGATTGGGAAAGGAAAAGTGTAGTCATAAATATATATTATTTATATATTATAAATGTTTTACATATATATAAAACATTTATTGTAAAAGAGACCGGGAACTATAATAAAATCTTACAAAAGGCATATTTGTAAACTTATGTTAATAGTGGTCCTCTCATTGTTTTGCCACCTTCTGTTATAGACATCTCTTGGTAAACTTTCTTGCCTAGATTGATTTGTGTCCTTCCAGTCTAAAGTCAAATGAGAGGTCATTGTAAAGAGGGAGCTCACCATAGTATCAAAATACTCAGGGTTAGGTAAGCCTGGGTTTAATCTTAGCTCCATTACTTATTAGATGTGTGTGTGTGACTTCGAACAAACAAGGTTCATAGAGTTTCAGTTTTTCTCATCTCAGATACAGGAATGTTAATACCTACCTTTGGGTCTCTGTAATAGTTAGAACTAATCTATTTTAAATCCCTATCATATAGCAGGTATGAAAGTACTAGACCTTAGGGTTTGTGTGAGTAGGGACCATGTATGTCTGGCATTCCACATTCCTAGCACAATTACAGGCATATAGTAGGCACTCAATTATTGAAATAAATGACTAAATATGAATGCACCACAATTAACTAATCGACTAGGGGAGGAGGGCACACCTCATCAACAAGGGTACCTGTCTAATGAACATTTGTATACCTATCCCTGAATTGTACCCCACCTATTTAGCATAAAAATTTTTTTAAAAGAAAAGGAAAAAATTAATGAATTGACTCACCATTGATGACCATTTAGGTCATTTCCAATTTCTTAAAAAACAATACCATAATGAATTTCTTTGGGTACTTCTTATGAGAAACTGTGATGTTCACTTGGATGAATTCTTAAGTCAAATCCTCATCTGGTATGTTCCCATACCACTTTGGTTTGTCCCTTTATAATCACAATTTAATAAATATCAAACTGTTTAGTTTTTTGTTTCCACTTTCCCACCTCGTCCAAGCGAATATAATTTGCAGATCATCACCAGCCCCTTTGATGCTAATTTCTTAGCACCTACGGCAGTTCCTTTCTTATAGTGAATATACAATAGAGATTGGTTAGAGGAAAGGAGTCCAGGAAGCAGAACTGTTGGACAGGCAAAATGGGAAGATGCCATAAAAATATGTAGGGGGTGAGTGGGAAGGAAGGTACAGTAAAGGGTATTTACCATTTTTCCTCGCCAAAACTGCAAGTAGAAACTTGAATCAAAGAATAGCAAGTCATGGCTTTATTTACCCAATTTTTTTTTTGAGTTGGAGTCCCACTCTGTTACCTAGGTTGGAATACAGTGGCATGATCTTGGCTCACTGTAGTCTCAACCTCTTGGGCTTAGGTGATCCTTCTGCATCAGCCTCCTGAGTAGCTGGAACCACAGATGCACACTACTGTACGTGGCTAATTTTTGGATTTTTTTTTTTGGTAGAGATGAGGTCTAGCTATGTTGCTAGGCTGGTCTTGAACTCCAGGGCTCAAGCAATCCTCTTGTCTCGGCCTCCCAAAGTACAAGGATTTGAGCCACTGAGCCTGGCCCAAAACTGTTTTATAAAAAATCATAATGCAGTTGGCACATGACTTCTTGGATTTCTTTATCTCCTTGTGCCATATTGTCAAAGAAGCTTGTGATATGCAGATATTTGGATTCAGATCTTTCATATATAAAGCAGGATTTCTAAGCACTGAGATATGCAGACTTTGGGACATGTAGATAAAGCTCATAGGGGCTACATGAATAGGCATTTTAAGTCTTAATAGATATGTGCTAATATGTCTTAGAAAAAAAAAGATGAGTACATTCAACCCATCAATAAATAGCGTTTAAAACAAATTTTCATTAAAAAAATTCTGTGGAATATTTGAGTTGCTAAAATATGTTAACTAAATACAATACAGAAAAATTCCTGAATATGGTACTTGAAATCTACCTTAAATGTAGAAGAACTGGGAAAAGCCACCATAAAACAATGGGCTGTCTTAAGCGGTGAATACCTTTAGTTTTCATAAATATTCATACCTAGTGCTTTCATCTGGTTTGAAGTGTGAAGGGGGCTGCAGAATCCTTTTAGATCTTCCAACTTCAAGAGACTATGATGATACCAGGTGAACTTCCTTCCCTCAAACTCACTAAACTTCCTGTCTACTGCATTCAAGATGATTCCTTCCCACTCTTATCTCTAAACCTTCAGAATACACTATTATCTCTTTGTTTCTGCATCTTGATAAATAATGGACATTAGGTCAGATATTACTCACTGAATTTCCCTAAGAAGAAAGCTGTTGTCTGAGAACCTGGTGGGAAGGATGGGAAAATGAAACCTGGGAGGAAGTAAGGTTTGTGATATTGTTGTTGGAGGTGAGGCTAAGCTAGAGGTTGCCTCACAGCTGCTGGTCAATGCTGCCCATTGCTACCTACACCCATGGGCAACTACAGTGAACGACAGTCTAGGGGAATGATTCTTCTCAGGGCAAACAGATCACAGAGAATAAAACATAAAGCTCAATTGCTATAGAACGTTGCCAAGATTTGACTTTCAAATAAATGAGACCACATAGTACCTCCTAAAGTCTGAACTTACATGAAAGTTGGGTAACAGAATTTTGAGTAGAGCAAAACTAGACAATGAAATTCTTAGAATGCTCAGAAAGGACAATTATCTTCTTTATCCAAACCAGTATCCATTTTAAAGCTCCTTTGATTAGTCCATTGCTTTGGCACCAAGAACACGAGGAGTTCTCATGTTCTTGACTTGGGTTCTGGTCTTGGTTCTTCCATCAGTTTCCTGTAGAGTGTCACTTAAGCAATGCATATTTTATGTCCTTTAGTTTCTCTTTTGCCAAGTTAGAATAATTATTTTTGTTTTTCTTTTAAGTGGTCTTGAGAATAAAATTATATATTTTTATGTGAGGTAACTATAAATGTAGAAAGCATTAAGCCAAAGTAAACCATGCACTATTATTACTATAGCTAGGAAAAAGATGTTTGTTATAGCAGCTAAGATTAATCATACTCATTAATAAAAAACTGGGTATCTGGTCCACTATTGGGCCAGCTAGAAGCACAATCTTCACCTGCATGAAAACTTCTTTTGTAGTAAATTCTAACTTATATCCCAAAACTCTGAAATTAAAAATAAAACAAACAAATAAATAAACCAAAAATAAGTGGATTGGTCCAGGTCATCTCTGAGGCTTTCTAGTTACAAGATTCTAGAATTGCACTCTAATTTTTTAGGTGTCAAAGCTGTCTTAGTCTATTTGGGTTATCAGAATACTGTAGATCAGGTGGCTTATAACAACAGAAACTTAATTTTTACATTTCTGGAGGTTGGAAAGTCCAAGGTCAAGGTACCAGCAGATTCAGTATCTTGTGAGGCTCCACTGCCCTTTTCATAGATGTTTGTCTTCCCTCTGTTTCCTCACATGAGGAAAAGCAAAATAACATTCTGGGGTCTCTTTTATAAGGGCATTAATCCTCTTAGTGAGGGCTCTACCCTCATGACTCAAAACCCTACCTGCAAATATCGTTATTTTGGGGGTTACGATTTCAACAATTAATGGGTAGGTGGGAAGGTGGGGGGAAGGCAAACATTCACCCCATTCACTCTATGACAAAAGCCACCTTGTCAGAGCTAAAATTATCAGGTTTTTATTAATGAGTATGATTAACGCTAGTTGCTGCTAATTGAAAACCTTTACTTTTCAGAGGCTTAACTACTTGTGTGGTGTTCAATACTTAACACTAACTATCCTAACAAAAGGGAGAAAAAAACATTTGATTTGAGCATCTGTTAATTTTTGTGGTGTAAATACTCCCTTCATGGCATATTTTTTAGATGTAAGTCAACAATGTTATATAACTGAACGTGCAGTTGGGAAGAGATGTAAACAATTGGCTCTTCGGAGCTGGTATAACTGTCTCTATCCCCACTGGGCTAACCTCAGGAAAGTGTAATTCTCACTCAGGGCTTCATGCAATGTGAGCAGTAGGAGGCACAGTGGGGCTCTGCTGCTTGCAATTATTCAAGAATTCAGGTTACCAGAAGCTCTATTTTCTGTGTGTTGCTCCCTAGGCCTCTTAGGGTGTTAACATCCTGTTAAGGACAAGAGAGAGCGTGGCTCCTTAGGACTACCAAGCCTGGAAGTGGCAATACTATTTCCTTCCATTTTCCTTTGACCAATGGTCAATCACATACTACATAGCTTCACGGGAGACTGGAAATGTAGTCCAGCTGTGTGTTCAGCAGTAAAGAGAATGCAGTCCTATTCCTGACAGAGACTGACCTTTGGTAACCAGTTGACACAGCTGTCTCACTGTTTTCTACACTGAAGCATAGCTCTTCCTTAATAGGTAGAACTACTGTATCTAAGAAAAATCTCCTGCTGGCTGATTGTGTTCGTTTTCTGTGACTGTCATAACAAAATACCACAAACTAGATGACTTAAAACAATGTAAAGTTTTTCCCTCACAGTTCTGAAGCTAGAAGTCCAAAATCAAGATGTCAGCAGGATCATGCTCCTTCTGAAGATCCTAGGCTTCTGATGGTGGTTGACAATCCTTGGCATTACTTAGCTTATAAATGTGTCACTCTAAACTCTGTTTCCATCTGTACTTAGCCCTCTCCTCTGTGTCTGTATGTCTGTGTCCAAATTTTCCTCTTCTTATAAGTACACCAGTCATTGTATTAGGGCTCACTATGATTTTATAACTTTTTTTTTTTTTCGAGTTGGAGTCTCACTCCATCACCCAGACTG
>NW_007259798.1:331170-393299 GCF_000164805.1 Carlito syrichta
GTCTCGAACCCGCGGGCTCAGGCAATCCACTCACCTCAGCCTCCCAAAGTGTGGGATTACGTGCTGAGCCACCAAGCCTGGCTTGATTTTATAACTTGATTACATCTACAAAGACCGTATTTCACTGGGGATTAGGACTTGAATATAGCATTTTGGGGGGTATAAGTCAACCAATAACACTGGTTTCCCCCCCAAAAATAATTGGCCTCTTGAAAATGTCTGTGGACTTAACGCAGTTAATCTTGGTAAATCCCAAGGCTAGTTGTATTGTGGTAAGAACACATAACATGAGATCTTAAATTTTAAAGGGTGCAATGAGGCATTGTTATCTATAGGTACAAAATTGTAGAGATCACCAGAACTTCTTTATTTCATACAACTGAAATTTTGTACTCATTGACAAGAAACTGCTCATTTTCCTCTCCCCTATCAGACTTTGATAATCACAATGCTATTCTTTACTTCTGTGTGTGACTAGTTTAGATACTTCATATAAGTGAACCCAGAACTACAAACACCCCCAAAGGAGAGGCCACTGTTTTCTCAACCATGAATGTCAAGCTGGTAGGAAAGAGCTGGGACCAAGTGTCTGCCATGTCACACTGCTGTTGTTTCCTGTCTCCTGATAATGCTGGGGGGGAGAGCTGGTGCTTCCCAATGTCTGAGTTATTGTCTGGCTATATCTCTGTGCATTGTTCTGGAATGAAGGTGCCCCAGGGGACCCAGTACATACCTACTACTGACTGTCTCTGGGAAATTTTGCCCATCAGCACTGCTTCAGGGTGCAGCTGTGGAAACTGCTTGGTCTGTTCCCTTGTTTTTATGACACTTCTTTAAAAAGGCAATTCCAAGTCCCATACAGTCATTGCAGCCAGAACTGGCTGTCCAGTTAAGCCCTCGGAGTATTAATATGAATTTTCTTTGGCTGTGCATGAAAAGAAACAATATCTGGGCACCTCCCACATCAAATCAATACATAGTGGTAAAGCAAGGACAGAATTATGTGAATTAAAATTCCCATTTGGAAAAGGAAAGGAATAGAAAACACCATAGTAAATTGAAATTCTCTGGGCCAAGTGTTTTGTCACTTTCTACCCTGACAATGAGGAAGGCACCTGGTGAGACTCTATGGTTCTGTCCTCTGGGAATGTTTCCTATATTCATTTATTCAGGGCTCATGGCACCACGCCGTGGGGGAGGGTTTCTTTCTGTTCATTGTTCTCCCTGCTGCATTTGAGGTAGGCATTGGGAAGTATGTCCTTCTTAGGGACTTGGAACTTTCAGAGCCCATTTAAAAGGCTGGGGTCACAAGGATTGTTTTAAATCTCAAATAACCAAGGGATTGAATGGTCTATGGTGTCTCTCATAACATAATTTCCTTAAAAACCTTGTAGGTAGGCTTCTGATCTATTTACTTAAAGTCAGTTCCACCTGCTGGTAACTGAGGCACCCATGGTTCTTTCATACATATATCCCAAATCTACTTACTTTTTTTTTTGGCTTCCTCCCAGTCAGGTCTCCCTCTTATAGCTTAATGGCAGTCATCTTGCGGCTACTGGGTTATTTCTATTTTAAATTTTACTGTGGTAAGAACACTTAACATGAGACCTACCATCTGAACAGATTTGAAGACGTACAATACAGTATCGTTATCAAAAGGTACAATGTTGTACAGCAGGTCTCCAGAACTTATTTATCTTGCATAACAAAAATTTTATACTCTCTGATTAGCAATTCCCCATTTTCTCTTCCCCTGCAGCCCCTCATCACCACAATTCTAGTCTTCGCTTCTGTGAGTATGCCTAATTTAGATACCTCATATTAGTGAAATCATGAAGTCTTCTGTGACTAACTTCTTTCACTTAGCATAGTGTCCTCCAGGTTCATCTATGTTGTTGTATATAGCAGGATTTCCTTCTTTTTATTTTTAATCTGTTATAAGCTGAATTTTAATGGAACTCTATTGTTCAAAGACTTCCTTAATCTTTTTTTCCCCCTATTCCTTGGAGTCCAAAATCTCCATTTTTGCAACAACTCAAAACCTCCTATCACTGGACTCTATTATCTTTTCTTTCTTATGATAAGCTGGTAAATTTTTCCTTGAACTCATCACTTTATTATAATACTTATCCAGATTGAACAAACCTGTGGACACATAACAATACCCTACTCTCTTTCCAACCACTTCCCTCAGAACCCATAGGTTCAGCAGGTGTGAGATCTTCCTTTCAGGTTATTGCATCCAGTACTGCTGTACAATGTGAATTGCCATCTTCCCAGCCTCTAGTGGCATCTTCACTGTATTTGCCACCTGACTGCTAAACTGATACTACACATTTTTGGTTTTTGTTATAGCAGCACTTCATTTCAGAGTATCAATTTCTACCCGAGGGCAATCAATGCCAACTATTACAAAAAACAAACAAGCAAACAAAAACCCTGGTTCTCAGTGGCTTAACATATTAAGAGTTTATTCCTTTCTCCTGATTGGTGGGAAAGGGGAGACACAGGGCTCTACTACACATGGTCAGGCAGGAACTCAGGATCTTGTCATCTTTTGTCCTTTCATCTGCAACCTGTGATCTCCAAGCTCCCCACTCAAAGAGGAGGAGAGAAGGCCCATCTGCTCTCAGCCACTTCAGTCTGAGACCCATCATTTCTTCTTATACTCTTCTGGTGCCACTGAGACACAAGGGGACTGGGAAATGTAGTTCAACAGTGGATCCGGAAAGAAGAAATGCGATTGGTGGTGAGCATCTAGAATGGTCTTTACCAATGATCTAATTGTTTATTTTATGGTAATGGTAGTATCCCCTCTCAGTCATTTCTTTTTTCTTTTTTTTTCAAGAGATGATGTCTGGCTCTGTCACTCAGGCTGGAGTGCAGTGGTGTAATCATAGTTCGCTGCAACTTTAAGCTCTTGGGTTCAAGTGATCCTCCTGCCTGTGCCTCCTGAGTAGCTAGACTTACAGACACCCACCACCATGCCTGGATAGTTTTAAAATTTTTTGTAGAGATGGGGTATCATTATGTTTCCCCGTCTCGCCTTGAACTCTTGGCCTCATGTGATTTTCCCACTTCGACCTCCAGAGTTGCTGGGATTACAAGCATGAACCACTATGCCCATAATCATTTCTGAAGTCCTAGGTCATTTCTGAAGAGGGGATTGGAATAAAAGTAGAGTAATAAATGTAGAGGGAATCAAAATAACCTAGACTGGAACCCCTCACCATTCAATACAATCAACATTCATTGAGCACTCAGTGTATTCCTAACCCTTGTCTATGTGGTCTTGATTTTAGCATGCCTCTTCTACTACAGCAGCTCTATGTGCCAGTGAGAAACTAGACTTGCAAGGTACCCCTTGATCATGCCACTTGGTGTTTCATTGTTTGGAATGAAATAAATGTTACCAAAATGTTAGGATAATTTTTCTAAATGAAACTTCTTCAATAGATTCTCTGCTCTGTTCTCCTATTCACTAGGCTATTAACCCTAAAATAAAAGAAAAAGCAAATATTATTTCTTAATTAAGTCGCTTTTAGGCTTGGTTATATTCACTTCTTGCCCTGAGGGTAAAGCATGTAATGCCCAGGTTCCAGGGCATTATGGTAACCAGATACTCTCTAGTAGAAGCTGATCTGAATAATGCATGAACACCGTGTCCCTCTGTAACCTCCCTGCTCTCACTGAGTGAAGTGCTTTGTTTTTCAAAACTCCTTTGGGAGGTTTCACAAACAACTGCTATTTAGCTCACAGATTCCAAAGATGATAGACAGTGGCCTTTTCCTGCTGGTATAGATAGTTTGCCTTTGAATGGTGAAAATCTGATTATTGGCATCCTCCTTGCAAATGACCCTGTCCAAAATCAAACAAAAATTGGAGATGTTCAAAGCCAAATGAAAAAGAACTGAGAGTGTAGTGTAACTCAAATGAATGCTGACCTCCACTAGCAGAATACATAAAACAGTATACTTATTAAGAAGCACATTTGAGCCATTTGGGGTTGAGAACTTTGCTTTGCTGATTTTGAAAGAAAGAAAGAAAGAATGGAGGGAAAAAAAAGAACCAGGCAGCTGCCCTAGTTTCTACTAGGACACAAGAGTATTTACTCAGCACAGAGTCAGTCAAAGCTAATGGTTCTGAGTGCCTCTAATGGGCCTCCAGGTCGGGCAGGGTGAATTTTGGCCTGAGCAGAGAGGTGTGCCCATGTGAAAGCAGGCAGCTCTGCTCAGGAGGGCCTACTGACGCCCACCTTCCCCCTCCACAGAGCTTCCAAAGCTCAGGAGCTTGGATCAGTACCTAAAAGTTTGGAGGCTTATGAAATCTTCCAAATTGGAATGAAAACATCTCCCTGGGTATTCTGCAGTGCTAGTAAATGGAAATGAAACATCTGAGTGAAAGCAAAGCAGTCCCTAGACCTTCATCTTATTTCCACTCAGATGTAATCCAAAATTAACACTTGCTCCAGACACCCAGCCTATTAACGCCCCGGAATGATGCCTCAGCCTCCACGAGAAGGGCTGCAGCTGGGGGCCTGGGCCAGTGGCGAGGGGCTCCCTTCCTTGGAATTCCACCCTGGTAACTCAACAAAAGAGGCGCATTACCATTTAATTAGAATGATGGAGCAGATGTGATAACAAGGTTGTCTTCTCTGGCTCAGTTCCTGATGTCACCGTGAGGGTTTCCAGTTGTTGCTCTTTTTCATTTTGCGCCTCCTCATTAATCTCAGCTCCTCCAGCTGCTTCCTGCTTATGTCCCTGACACGTCTGACCGGCCTGGCCTGTGTGCCAGGCGACTGCGGCCTTTCAGAGGAGTGGCTGCGTGGGGCTGGACTTTGCTGTGTTTGGTCCTGCCATCTGTGCCTGCCTGCAGGCCACCACACGCTCCTCGCAGTCCTGTGACTTCATCTTCCCCAAATTATTGCATTTTAAAAAAAGACATTGCAAACCCAAATGATTCCATGTCACATCCATGAAAGAACATTTTCTTTTAATTTGGTGACCATTATTTGGCATTTGCTCCTCATTATTTTCCTGACTGCCTCAAAGCTTCCTCCTTGTTCTTTTGTCTGTTTTTAAACTCCCAACTTGAATACAGATATGATCATCTAATTGTCCCAAAGCACAGGCTTGCTAGATCCAAAATTAGGAGCAAAGTAATGGATTCATTAGTGTGACATGGACTAGGATTCTGTGTCCCTTCTGGTGAGAGTCAACTGAAGATGAGGTTGTTTTTGGTAAAGTTTGGTATAAATAGTTCACTAAATTTATTTTGCTTGAGGTTTTGGATAAAACTAGGCATATGAATTTTTCCAGTTATCTAGCCTTTGCGGAAAAAACAGGTCATGAGATACTTTAACAAATTTGACATAAGAGGGTATATGTAAGATTTTGATGAGCAACAATTTATGTGTCTTATTCATCATTTTTATTTTCAGTGATGTGCTTAGACATAGCAGCTACTCAATAAATGCTGGATGAATAAACTGTAAAAATACTGTGTGGGCAAGATCCATGGAGAACTTGTTTCATTTGCTAAGGAAAGTCTTATTATTTCATGAAAGTTTAGTATAATATCCCAACTTCTACTTAATACAAAGATTGGAAAAGAAATTCAACTGACAGTAATTTACTTGCCTGAGATACTACTTCTTCTAGAGAAAGAGATGGGAGAAACAAAGTGGGAAGACGTGTGAGGGTCTCCTCCGTGCTTGTGTAGGTGAGAAGGCTCTTTATGTGCACTACCTATTTTTTTTAATTTTTAATTTTGAAGATGTAGGGTACAATTCAAGGTTAGGTATGAAAATTTTCATTTTGCAGATATCCTTGTTGATGAGGTGTATCCCCCTCCCCTGGCAGTTTCTCACCTCTGCCAATCCCATTTCCCCCTCCCCTGGCTGTTTCCAACTACTGCCAATCCCTTTCTTGTAGTACTATGATAATTGTTCAAAATCTGCTATTGAGTGAGAACATGTGCTACTCAGTTTTTTTTTTTTCTGTAATAGATCACTTAATATTATAGACTCTAGGTCTATCCAAGTTGCCACAAAGTTCATAATTTTGTCCTTCTTTATGGCTGCGTGATAGTCCATAGTGTATATGTACCATTTTTTTTTTAATCCAGTTCTCTTTCAGTGGGCAACATGGTTGGTTCCATGTTTTTGTTATTGTAAATAATACTGCAATAAACATGCATGTGCAGGTATCTTTTCATAAGGTGATTTAATTCTCCCAACAGTTCACCATGGTAGGGTTTAGTCTTTCCAATTTTCAGATGAAGAGTCAGAAACTTGGAGAGATGGATGTACTTGGCCAGGATCACCAAAGGACAGGTGGCACTCGAATTCAGACCTGATTATTTTCAAAGCTTGTTTTTTTTCCACTTTCTGTGGCTCATTTTCATTAACTGTCATCTTCCCAAATTATCCTCTTCAGGACCCAGAGGAAAAGGAAGTTGTTCCTGTAGAAAGTGAGTTTCCACTGTGAGTTTTGAGCTTTGGGGAGGCAAAAGGTGAAAGGTAGTATCTGGGAGGTTGGTACATGTCTCTTGGTGTGGCTCATTTGTTTGCTGCCAAGTCAAAGGGCCATCCTTTTCCAAATGAATTCTGAATGTTACACTGTTGTGTTTGCAGTAGCGAGAACCGCAAATCTGAGAATGCGATCATTACACAGAGGCCTTATCATCACTACCTAGTTCGTGGGACACATGTTACACGTGTAGCTCAGGTCTGAATGCCGGGACATCTCTCATATTCAGGGGGTGAGGAAGTGCAAATCCTTGGCATTCACAGATTAGCTTTTCTTCTTCAAATCCTTTGCTTGCTCTTTAAGCCAGAGTTGCAATTGTACCCAATAGGTGCAGTGGGCTACAACATTGCCCATCTGATTCTAGCTGTCTTCTTGATCGATGCTGACTAGATCAATAAGAATACTCAATTCAGAGATCATTCCCTAAAGCTGTCCATTAAGGTCAAATACAGGAAAACATGATTACACATAAAAATACAAAAAGTTACAGATTATTAGACACAATTCCATTATTGTAGAGGCAAAATATATGAATAATTTCAAATAGTAAAATATATTTTTAGGTATACATAAGCTCAGCTAGTTACTACCGACCCCTTCTAGAGAATCTCATCCAAAGAAGCAATCAATTTGCTGATTGCACATCAAGGTCAGATGTAATGGTGTTCTTGCATTTGGGTACCAAGTATTCAGGTATCAATGATTACACATCCATAGAGCTGTATGATTATAGAAATTTCTACAGAGAGATTGTGGGGTGCAGGGAGGGTGGGACACGTCAGGAACAAAACTACTTAACCCATTTTGAGTTTATTGTTGTTCTAGTGGTGTGGCTTTCAGTAATTTATGAGACTGTCTGTGGGGTTCAGGAGCTCTTGAGACCTCCCGTCCAATAAAATAGCCATGTCGTTTTTCCTGCGTGAAGGGACCGACATATATCAAGAAGTGCGATTTGTTTGATATCCTTCTGAACAGAAAAAGGAAAGGTTGTGGCATTTGTAGGTTAGTAAAAAGAGGGAGGAAGTTAAGGTATATACGTACATTGAGAGAGACCTTGCAGTCTAAAGTACATAAAGGTCCTTTTGTATTTAACATCTTGGGGATATGGGACATTACACTAAGAATACTAAGGTTTCAAATTGAGATGTCCATTTAAAGACTTAAGCATAGCCCAATGCATATTCATTCAGGTTTTAAAGACACCAAAATGTCTCTTTCAAGATACCAAAACAGTTTTTTGTTTGTAACAATTGTTTAAGTTACCCCTTACCTGAAGAGGCAAGCCACTCCGATTTTCCTAAACAATAAAAACTATAACCTGATTATGAGGGAAGATATCCTGAAGAGTCTACATTTCCCGTGAGTGAGTTGCCCTTTTATAACAAAATTCCCCAAAAAGGGATTTTGTAATTGCATATTTAATAGTTTTTTCCAGAGGCTATGTCCCTGAGTAAGCTATCCCAACAACTAAAAAGAAAAGCATTTAATTTTTTATTAAATTCATAAAATTATAATTTTTAATGATAAAAGTTAAACCTGTTCTATATAAATTAAGAATACAAATATTGAATTATCTATGATCCTAGACAATAGCTAGTCCTGAATAATTTGATACAAAACATATAACTAGAAGCATGTCTGTATATGCTTGTGGGATGTGTGTGTATTTGTGTGTGTGGGTGTGTGTGTTCATGTGCATGTGCGCATGTAAGTATGTGTGTGAGATACTGAGATCATAAGGCAGAGGATTCAAGGGAGTACTGATGACACTGGGCTGTGAGTTGGCATATGAGATTTTAATGAGGAAAATTGAGATTATATGACTAAAAACTGGGAGTTTCTTGTTGACAGGACATAAATGTGCAAATGAGTGTGTATTGAACCATAGGTTCTTATAACAGCTTATTGATGACCATGGTGTCATGCATTCAATACATGGTAGGGCATAGGATAGTTTTCTTCTTCAAAAAATATTTCTTCTCTCAAGAAACATCTCTCAACAGTGCTGAGAGTTTTGTTAATGCACAATTCAGAAAAAAAGCAGTATAATTCTTTACAAATTTATCTTTTTCAGTAGAAATAATATATCCAATTCCTTCCAGGGGGTCCCTGCTAATAGCAATATAGAATAATTGTTGAGTGATTATGAGAAAACACCAATGTTGCACTCTTCTTGGGGGGTCCCTAGAAATGGACCCCTGGCATTCGGTTGAGTACTAGCCAGTAACTTACGTAAAGCTCAGACAACTTTGTAGTAATTCTTCTGACTGTCTGACTCAATAGTAGTCCTCAGAGGGTATTTTTTATCTATGACAGTTGCAGCTTTCAATCCTAGATTGGATTTCTCCCTGTCCTCCCAGAAGATGTTTTAGTGATGTTCCAGCTTTAGCATATGATTGGTAAGGCCTTGAAATAAATCCCCAGCTAACAGAAAGGCATGGTATGGCAGGTGTAGAAAAGGACGTTAAAATTCACCACTAAATCTAATATCTTGCTGGCACTATTTTTTTTTTTTTTGAGAAGGGAGGCACTTGTTCTTCACTTCTGCATCCAAGTTTCTTAACTCTCTCTCTTCTCTTTTTATGGTTATTCCTCTGTAGAATGAATTAATCAGGTCTTCGTCACTATTCTGAAATTTGTGATGTCCAGTTGCTTGTTGTCAGAGAATTGAGTTTTCACATCTGAGATGGGGCATGGGACCAATCAGTGATATGAACTTTACAGGGTATGGCTGTCTGCAGTAACAATAACTAACTGCGGTTTTGGGTAAATGCCTTTTCTTGAGAGCTTTAGTTTTCTTTACCCAAAAAAACCCCAAATACTCTAGTTTGTCCTTAAGTCACCTAGCAGATAGAGAGGAGACTGATAAATCAAATTTGAGAATTTTAATAAATGAGAAGACCTAGAAGAAGAACAAGACAGAAGCAGAAATGTTAGGGAAATGGAGAAGTAAACAGAAGAGATGAGATGCATGGAGACAAAGGAGAGGAAAACATGTTGGCAGGAGGATAGGATGGATGGGAGGGGGCAGAGAAGGATGAGAGGCAAGACTTTCTTCAGAAGAAATGTTTGAAGCTTTCTGGGACCATGGGACTTCCCCAGGACACAGAGTATTGATGAGCTCGGCCCATGTGCCACATCTAGCCAGACAATGCCACTTTTTCTGTTGTCTCAATCAAGGATATTCTTTGGGGGCTACTCTCAGGTGAAAGTTGCCAGGCAAATTCTACCCTTTTAAAGATGTCTCCTCACGAATCCTCCCCTCCCCCACGCCCGGATTTCTGCTATTCTGAACAGATTAGATAAAAGCAGGGGTGGTGTCTTCTGAAGATTTTGTAAAAATTCACATCTTTTACCTGAGAGTCTTCCTCAAAATGTTCCTGTTAACTTGGGCACATATCCAACAATAAACCTGGCACTTTAAGAATGGAGTAATGCCGCGCCTTGGGAGGCTGAGGTGAGTGGATTGCCTAAGCCTGTCAGGCAGGTTCGAGACCCGCCTGGGCAACTTGGTGAGACCTCATCTCTACAATAAATCAAAAAATTAGCCGGGTGTGGTAGCGCGCGCCTGTAGTTCCAACTACTTGGAAGGCTGAGGTGGAAGGATCTCCGGAGCCCAGCAGGTCGAGGCTGCGGTGGCCGGGAGCAGCCACTGCACTCCAGTCTGGGCGACAGAGTGAGACTCCAACTCAAAAAAAAAAAAAAAAAGGATGGAGGGGCCAAATGGGTTCTGCCTTTGCAAAGTCACAATATAGGAAAAGCCAACCCAGACATATGATCAAGGTGATAGAGTGGGTGTTATGTGTGTGTGACTGTGTGTTCATGAATGGTCATCCATGTGTTTTTAATTAAAAACTAAGAGAACAGAGCACTGTGGACTTGAGAAATCAAGGACATCTTCAGGGAGGAGGCAGAATATGAGAAGAATAGACAGTTTAACTAGATGTAGAGACATGAAGTGGAACATTACTCAAGAGAAAGGTAAGGATAAGCTCAATGACATGAAAAGTCATGGTATATACAGGAAACAATCAGAAAACCCTGATTATATAAAAATAGAGTAAATAGTCTCAGAGGATGAAAGGCTGGCATCCTGAACACACAGAATAAAAACCACCTGTGACTTGACACTGGATTCAAAACTGAAGAGCCTGCATTTTCTCCCTTACTACAATTTGTTTGTCACTTTACAGTTTTCAATACAATTCTTCTTTAGTTGGATAAAAAGGTCCTTTCTTTGATATAGAGATTAACATTGTATTCAACATATTGATTTTGAAATCTATGAGTGATGGCTACTCAGACACTGTCGTGAATTTTTTAGATTTAGTCAATTATACTCTATCAGTGAGGACTGTATTCAGCTGCAAGTAATGCAAAACTTGATTGCAGGTGCTTATTATGCAAATAGAGTTAGATTTTTCTCACACAACAAAATATCTAGAGGTAAGCAGGTACAGAGTCAGTAGTTTAGTGATGTCAGAGCTCAATTCTCTGTGATTCTCTTAGCTTTTCTCCCTTATTGTTTCAAGATGGCTTTAGCCATTATATCCACAATCAAGAGTGGAAGAAAAGAGAAGGCCAAGATTGGTTCCAATAGCCTTTCTTAGTCAAAAGGAAGCTGGAATAGGTGGTTCTTGGCTTTCTAGCCAGCCCAGGGAGAAGAGGGATAGGAATAGTTTTTGTGTGACCAAAAATATCTGCCATAATCATGTGGATATTTAACTAGTGATTAAAAACTTTATTATATCTTTTAAATATGAAAACACCTGTGCAAATAGAGCCTATGGTAGCTCCCAAATGTCCAGATATTAGTATTATCTAGAAGCCAACTTTCCAACTTTCATCCAAGGTTTATAATTTCAAATAGCCTTATAAATATTATTCACATTTTTCTCTTGTGCATCTATTTTCTGGTGAACAGTGGCAACACCAAATATAAAATTTCTTCCAAGAAATTAACCAGTTTTCCAGCATATTGTCTTTCCAGCAATTTTCTGTTTTCAGTCATGATGATGACTATCATTATCTTCCTGTTTATCGGTATTTATTGTGCCCTTGAAACATGGAGTTTTTATATTTATTATCTCTTATTTTTACAGTACTTCAAAGTAGTTATGGTTATCCCTCCTTTACAAATAAGGAAACTAAGTCTTGGATAAAAGTAAAGTCACTTGTTTAGGGTCACTTGCCTGGAAGGTGATTGAATTAAAAGCTAATTCTGTCCATTCTAAAGTTTGTTTTGTTTTCAGAGGGCTGTGCTAATTTCCCTGTACCATTTAAGGGAGTTTGTATTTATTTACATCCCTGATCCCATTTGGGAAAAACTATGATGAAACTATGATGATCTAATACTTTCTCTTACTCAACTTTGGGCAATGACTATCTGGAGTCAGAGTATCAAGGGCCAAGTCCAAGGACTGCAAGCATCTGAGGTGTGCTAGGTAAGTCTTGCTTCAATCATTAGGCGGATAATAATGATTAGGGCTTTAATGACTCTAATTTCTCCCTATCCTCTGTTCCTAGCTACTTCACTTGGAAGGTACAATTTTTGGTCTTGAAAAGAGTCTCCAGGTCCTCCTTTGATTTGTGTATTTTTTAGAAGGAACTGGTCAAACGTGTTTCTATCAGTAAATTTCCATGGTATATCTGGAGCAGCTTCTCAATACCAGTTACACATTAGAATCACCTTGGAAGCTTGAACAAATATGAAAGCCACAGAGATTCTAATTTAATTGGTGTGGAGCAGGACTCAGGCATCAATGTTTTCCTTCTTTTTTTGCTGCATTTTGGTTTGGTTTTTTAGCTCCCCAGGTGATTTTAATGCTCAGCTTGAGTAGAAAACCACTGGCCTAGATGATTAATAGGGGTACTAATGCAAGGAGAGAAGAGAAAGCCCCAGAGTGAGTGGTCCTCAAACCTTTTGGTCTATAGACCATTTTATGGGGGGTGTTGAAGAAAATAGGTCTCTTCAGAATTAGTAAAGATAATTGCATTGCTTTTGATGAGACACCGAAGAGCAAAAGGATACATAAATGACTAACGAGAGACAGTTATGTGCAGAGAGTAACTTTGCTGTGTGTTTCCACGAGGCTTTTATGGATTTTTAAGTACCATCATCAAAATTTACCAAAGAAAAAAACTGAGATCCTTCAGGATAAATACCTGAAAAAGACCATAGTTTTAGTTAGTGACAAAACTTGAACCAGAACTTTAGTTACTAAGACCAATCCAGATTCTTTCCCTTGTATCCTGGAGAACTTGGAGGACCCCCATGGGGCAATCACCCTTGATGAACATTTCTGGGCCATCTCACTGAATGGACAGGTTTGTATTCTTGGGGGAAGAATAATCAATTTGATTTGCCCCCCAGATTTCATTTTGCAAGCTCTCTGTTCTGAGCATTTTTCTCACAGCAGTGGGAAAAGCCTGTTGTGTTCTTTAACACAATACTGTGTTGGTGTAGATGGCTATTTTCAATTCCCTAGGCCTAATGTATTTCCTTTTTGTCTGCTGGCAGATGCCCCTTTGTTTTCCAAAGCACATTTCTTATACTTTTTTTTTCTGTTTTAAAGTTTGATCCATCTGAAATCTATACATTATTTCACAGACATCAGTGACTTTTTTCCGGGTTAAATTATTTAATGACATTGTTTTATTGAAGGTTTCAGATTAGGTGCTGACACTTATTGGCAGAAAGAAACACGTTTTTCCATTGGGATAAAACATATTTTTTATTAGAGAAAAGAACAACTAAATTGAGTTTCTGTCTTCTAAATCCTAGCTGTGGAAAATGAAGACATCTGGTGCTTTCAATGACAACTTACCTTTGTATCAAATTAAGCATCAGTCACCCAACATATACTTCCCCCCCCTCTCTCCCCCTTCCTCCTGTTCTCTTTTGCTGTCTCCTGGTCCCACTTCCCACTTCTCTTCTCCTTCCTTCAGTCCTTTATCACTTCTCCCTCTCTGGCATTTGATCTCTCCTCCATCACCCCTACCCCAACTCTGCCCCATTTCTTTCCACACCTCTTCCCCTCCCTCTCTGATCTTACTAATTTTATCTTCTCTGTCTGCCCTCCCTCCCCACTCTTGCCATTTTAATTTACTCTGTTTTGGTTGGCTTGTCTTCTCATCTTCCTAGACTTTATTCCTCTGGGTTTGCAGGTTTTAATTCCAAATGCCATTTGTCTCTTGGAGTGAATAAATCAGGAGATCTGAAAGGAAAGAGGAAAAAAAATTGAGGTTTGATTTCACCTGTCTTTCTTCCTTTGCCACATACTTTCCTTGGGAATGTTACAGGCACAAATGGAAAGAATATAAACTTTGTTATACTGCCTGGTGAGGAAATGGAGATGGGGAGGCAAGTTGCTCTCTGGATGCTGCAGCCTTCTCAGGGCCATGGAGAAGATGCATGTATCCATGTTTGGCCTCTGTTTGCCTTTCCTTTCTTGAAATCTGATCTGGCTGTCCTGAATCCCATGCAGGGCATTGGTTTGGCACACTTTTATTTGCTAAAATATCTTCATGTCTATAATTGGACATTCATCATCATGGTAATGTCTCAGTGCAACAGATGCCCGTTTTCCATTTGAGGTAAGAGGTCTGAGCATTGGCAGAAGGAATCCTCCACCATTTGAAAGGAGAGAAGTGTGCTATATTACACAACCTGCAAGTGGGGTAAACATCAGCAATCTGGAATAGTATGCTTTAAAATGCCAAGTTCAAACGGGACCTGAAGAGTTGGGGCAAAGCTGAATGGATCTGGAACATGCTTCCCAGTGGATCAGGCGCAGAACTAGAAAGGAGGGGTCGGGGGACTTTTCTCAAATTATAATTACAGTGCTAGAGGCTCCTGATGCCACTTGGGTGTACCTGAGGGTGTATGAGGGAAGGACTACCAGGCAAAGTCACTTCTTGTGGTGGGGTTCTGTGTGTCCTGAACACAGGAGCCTGGCAGGGGCTAAGCAGGGGCTTAGCACTCTCAGCTCTTTAAGGTGGGCTACAGTCCTGGAGCGAGCTAGGTCTTTGTCTTGGCAGAAAGACCTCACGGGCTTCCTTAACCAGGCCCACACCTTGAACAACTAGGGTCTCCTAATTGGTAAAAATGAGACTCAAGACCCACTCCTGACCCACCTCCACATGTTTTTGTTGTTTTTTTTTTTCCCACCTGCTGTTGTCTTCTAGAGGACACAGTGCATTATAATTACAGAAAGGATGCAGTTTTAGAAGACCACCCAGAAATGTCTTCTAGAGAAGAATGTAGCGATCTTGTGGACAGCAGGCGTTTTCTCTGCCGGATTTAAACAAACACCTCTCAGCCACACGGTGCTAAAGCTAGCACTTGACTTCCAGGCGACAAGTGCTTCATCTTAAGGCTGCGCCACCCCTGTCTCACTGGGATTGCTTAGAACTTGATTAGCTAAGGGTGTAGTAATTGTACTCAATTATTCATTCCCAGCCAATGAGCCAAGAGACTGAGAGTACATGGGGTAGAAGTGTGTGTATGGGGCGGCGGTCGTCTCTTTGGAACTGACAGGCAAGAAAACAGAAGGGATTCTTGAATATAAGGAACAATAAGAGTATTTCAGGGAAGGATGTGTGGTCCTTGTGTTGATATCCTCATCTATCTAATGATGTGAGAGGAAACCAGGGATTGTGGAGATAGAAGGAAGGGACACAGGGACAAGATGAGCTGAGAACATTCCACATGGTCTCTGTTTAGCACAATGAACTCTAGTCAGATTAAGGGCCAAAAAATAGGCTTATTGCAAACACTGATTTGGATTTTGGAATTAGGAGCTTGGTCATTTGCTGATGGGTCCACTCTATAAATGTGAGGTTTCTTCTCTGTGGTAAAAACATGTAATTGTGTGTAGAGCTGTGGTGGTAAGGCAGAATGATACTTACTCTAGCTGCCTTGCCAAATCAGCAAGAAACTCAACAGAGAACTAGGAAGTCTTCCTGGAAATCAAAAATCATATATTTTCCAAGAAAAATCCAGAAGTTTGGGAGATTTTGAGGCATCTTCTAAGCAGAGTGTGTGTGTCGTTTTGAAAGGATAAATTTTTCTCTCACCAGATGTAAAAGTGACTACATATGTTGGAAATGTCTTTTGTATTTATTGCCTTTGTTTTCCTTCCTCTGATCTGAAACAGAATACTGATAATTTATACACATCGAGAATCAACTTATGCTTTTACAATTTTTCTTTGGAAGGCAGTTAGTCACTGTGATGGGCCAAACTCGAGAGACAAAACTGTTGCCGGAAAGCTAACCAGGTTATGCACTGCTTAATTACATGGCCAATAGAAGAACACAAGGCTGGAATAAGTGTTGGGCCAGCAAGAAAAGAGTTGGGTCAATGGAGTGAAGAAGGAAAAATTACACAATAGCAGGTGAAATAGGGAGTTCAGGAAATGAAGGAGGGAAGCATATGTTAGTACACAAATGAGCCTACTGTGGCTGAGGTGACTCTAAAGTTACTAATCATGATATTTGGTGAATGCCTCCTGAGTTAAACCAAACCATTTAGAACAACTCAGAATATGACTAATATTCTGTATCCTAGGGAACAGATAATTTTTATTTACTCCATCAGAAGGCCTACCCAGATTTTTGCTTCTTCCATAAATAAATTAATCAACAGCAAATTAATTCAACAAATATCTACTGGGAACCTCTCTGTGCAAGAGACTTGGGGGTTTCAAAGATGCTAAGAGTCTAGGGATTTTTAAACATGAATCAGACTTTTTTGGGGGTAGATCTTGTCCTCAGAGAATTTACAGAATGGTAGAGCAAATATGACTCTGCAGAATAAGAAACCATAAGAGAGAGATGTTTAACCTGTGAAAGTTCAGGGAAGGCAGTGATTATCTCAAGTTGGGGAGTCCAGGGAGAAATGGGAGGGCACATGATGGAAGTAACATATGATATAGGGAAGATATGAGATGACAAGAAAAGGAATATTTCCTATGAAGGAAACAAACCAAGTCAAGAAATGGAAGAAAGTGTGGTACATAAACAAAAAACAGTAAGCTGTGTGAGGACAATGGTTGAGAAGGTTAGTTATAAGGTACGGAATGAGCTCAAAGGCTCAAGCTTTATTACAGCCAAAGGGGAGTCAGTGACAATTTACGTGCGTGTGTGTGTGTGTGTGTGTGTGTGTGTGTGTGTGTGTGTATGTATGTGTTGTGTGTGTTTATGGTAATGTTATAATAATCAGAACTGTGAGTCAGAAGTATTAGTTAAAAAATGAACCCACAAATATATATTGGGTGTTTACTCATTGCAAGGGACTATTCTAAGTGCTGATGAAAATACAAAATGAATTTTTCACATAATTCCTGCTCTACAGATCCTACATTCTGAGTAAGGAAACAAATGCCATATTCAAAGAAAGAGAGTTAATTATTGAGTTATAATGAATAGGGATAAATAGTGACACTGGTAACACTCATTTTGGTTTCCATTGAGTGAAATCTGGAATCTTCTATGTTGAAATGACTTGTTACAAGATTGCCTCTTTGTTCTCAGTTTATAATCTGTTAGCTGGCTCTGAGTTGTTGCCTGCAGAAGTGGAATTACATAGTAAATTAGAGTGCTTCAAGCCCACTACCCTGAGTGGATTTATAAAGTAGATTTAAAATCTTCCTAAGTCCCCCTCTTCTCTCAACTGTGCAGTACATACAGATGAATGGAGATTCTTTGTTTGTCTCAATGATTAATTGTATCTTATACTGTTCTAGAACCTGATATTTAATTATCCTAAAATGCTTCGTGAATATAGATTATGTGTCTCCAGGATCATGGGAGTTGGCTAGGGATGTTTGTTGAGTGATCTCCTTTAATCAATGTAAATTTTGCCAGAGACAGGCAGCAACTTCTTCATTGTCTGAGTTTGAGCCACAGCTACCACTTGAGTGAGGAGCACCACCAAAGGTGTTGTTTATCTCAGGCCACAGCTGGAATTTGGATGCTTTGACCAGTCTCAGCTGTTAATTTTGGTTTAGTTCCTTATCAGTTAGGCACACACCTGTGTGTGCGTGCATACATAAACATGTCATTGACAACACAGACAGCATAAAATGAATTTTTGTTTGGGGCTTTGCTTGCTTTGCTTTATTTTTTTGTGGGAGCTCAAAGAAATGGCTAGCCTTTCTTTGGTGGAAACCTTGAAAAAAATCGTAACTTTCTTATCATCACCATCACCCCATTATTAAAACTTTACTAAGTATGACCCATAAGTAGTGTTTTCTTTTAGGACATTTTATTCTTTTTTTTTTTGAGTTGGAGTCTCACTTGGTCGCCCAGACTGGAGTGCAGTGGCCGCTCCCAGCCACCGCAGCCTCGACTTGCTGGGCTCCGGCGATCCTTCCGCCCCAGCCTTCCGAGTAGCCGGAATTACAGGCGCGCGCTACCACACCCGGCTGATTTTTTGATTTATTGTAGAGATGAGGTCTTGTTGCCCAGGCGGGTCTCGAACCCGCAGGCTCAGGCAATCCACTCACCTCAGCCTCCCAAAGGCGCGGGATTACAGGCTGAGCCACCGAGCCCGGCTAAGACATTTTTATTCTTTATAAAAGAGATGCATTTAGAGTTCTTTATAGGCAAGAGATGCCATCTATCAATAGACTATCCTGGCAGCAGTAGAATTGGGTTGTGCTCTTACCCAGCTAACTTTGCAAGATGACTAACTGGGATGCAGAGCTTAGCCTGAGGCCACAGGATGTTGCATGTGTAAAGTTAGAACTTACACTTTTATATGAATTAGAACTTATTCGCTCTGTACATGAATCCACTGGGCTAATTGCCTACAGGCAAATAAGGAACTGAGAGTTAATGCATTAGGTACTGATGAAGGCACCGGACACTAGATATCTTCTCAAAATAGCTTGCTTCCCTTGAAAACTTTCTTCATGTTTCCTTCTTATGTAAAGTTCTCCATCTTATCCAACCTTGAATTTGGCACAGACACATGCCCACACCTGGAAGTTATTAGCTCATGCCCAAAAGAACTCAGTCTGTGAACTGATAAGAATTTAAATAAAATATTTGAAAATTCGATTCCTTCTCTTGCTCCAGTGTTGCTGCAGGTATTTGTGTTTTCCAGGTTAGCAGCCGCATCACTCAGTATTGTTGAGTGTGGAAAGGGTTTATGAAAATGTTGTGGGCTGACAGATGTTTTGAACCTCTCTATCTCCCCAGCTGCACCAGATCTAACAGCCTGAAAGTGATTTCCCTTTATGATATTTCATACCACATTGCAAATCTAAATTGAGGCCTGTTTCCTAAATACATTTAAATATTAGCTGAATATAAAAATGTGAATACAACCAACAATCCATGAATACGCAAATGTATTTCAAAACATTCTACACCCAGAGAATCAGAAAATGGCATATCTGGGACAAGGGAGCATGGATACAAAAGACTGAAATGGAAACATGCCTATCTGTGTATCTAAGCGTTACTATTGTGTCTATCACCATAGAACCTGGGCCTTTTGTCGAGAAACATTTCTCTTCCTTAATGATGATGAACTCAGGAATATGCAGGAACAAGAGAGCTAATTTATAAATAACGTGAATCTCATCCATAATGGCCGGTATCGGGAGGCCATTATGTAGATGCATCCAGATCATTAAGTGGCAAAGTTGGCAACATTACAAATTCTTTATCCAGTGCACAGAAGCTGGGAGAGAGTGGGAGAAGGGAAAAGGAAGACAGGCAGGTGATCTTTTTGTTTTGGAGATCCAGAATGTAACAGAGACCTCTCTATTTCAGATTTTAGCATTGTGGCCCCCCGTCATGTATTGCGGCCCTTCATAACCAAGGTCTTGGTTTGCAAACCCCCAGTCATGAATGTACCTTCTTTGTGAAATATATTTCTGGTGGTGAAAGAGGTATGGATAGGTTGAAAAAAAAAGAACATTGCTATGCTATGGATGTGCTTTTTTTGTGGGTTACATAAAATTTCGTATTTATATAGTTACCAAGGATGCAACAAAATCTATACTCACATGTTTTGTAAGAAATTTGTTGAAATCCATTATGACTGAGCCAAGGTTGTGCCCAATTTCAGAGTATCCTTCAGCTCTTTCATAGAAAACCATTGTCCTCTTCTCCTTAGCCACCCCCCTTCTTATTATTTTTTTTCTTTTTTTCTGCTGATGCTATTCTCAGAGTGCTGTTGGAGAATACGGATTTTTTTGTCATTTAAATTTGTTTTTTATTTCAATAGCTTTAGAGCTACAAATGACTTTGGGTTACACAAATGTAGGTTATGGGATGAAGAAGTCTGGGCTTTAAGTATACCCCCACTCCCACTAGTGTACACTGTACCCAGTAGGTGACTTTTTATTCCTCATTCCCCTCCCACCCGTCCCACTTCTGAGACTCCAATGTCCATTATACCATTCTTTGCAGACCCTTAGCTTACCTGTCACTTATAAGTGAGAAATGTAGGTACGTGACTTTCCTGCTTTACTTCACTTAGGACAGTAGTCTCCAATTCCATCGAAGTTGCTACAAAAGACTTATTTCGTTTTTTTTTTATGACTGAATAGTATCCATACTGTGTGTGTGTGTGTGTGAGTGTGTGTGTGTGTGTGTGTGTGTGTGTGTGTAGTGCTGTGTATATATGTGAATATATAGTGAGAATAAGGATTTTCTAATCAGTCTGCAGTATAAGGCAAGTCCCATAAACAGTTACTTGTTGGTGGAGTAATTTAAATGGGTTATAAACTACTCTTTCACTTTTTAAAATTAAACACCTGAGATCAATACAATTATTGAATAAATTCCATAAGTTGAACTAGTTTTCATTTTATGTTTCTATATTATTATTAATTTTTTATCTCTACATTTTGTTGGTGATTATTAATCAAGATAGAAATTTACCTTAAATGAACTTATTGTTTATTTTTCTTTTTAAAGAATGAATGAGATTTTCCACCTGTATCTTACATTCTCATATAACAAAGTATTACACCAACCAAGATAGGTAGTATTTCTTCTGGAACATTCTAACTCCCTAGCCAAGTAGATCACTATGTTTTTTCCATTAAGTTGTGGACTCGTTTTGCAATCCAACTTTTCACGAATCAGGGACTGGTCTTGTTTATCTTGGATACATTCATGGGATATTTTTGATTACTTCAGACACTTGAAAGCCTGGTGTTTGTCAGAGGTCGATATACTGGTCATCCTGCTGAATTTCAGCACATTTTATAATTGCAATATATAAAGATGAAATGAAGTAATAACACTCCACTTCCTCACAAGATGCTTCTTCTTACCCATCTGCTCTGATGTCTCTGTAACAATATTACGAAGTTATATTTGACATGATGATCCAATGATGATCAGGGTGATTCTCAGTGCAGCGATTTGAGTCTCATCTCCTGCAATTCCTTTTTCCTTCCAGACACGGTGCAGGCTAAAGCTAGGTAAGCATTATTTCCTTCTTTAAGTACATTAAGGATAGGTAGTGGGCAGCCAAGGGGATAAATTAATTGTCTGCTTAATGCAGCTGAGTGCATTATCTTATCCATAAGTAGAAATCTTTAACTCTTGGGTAGCAGCACATTGGGAAAAACCAGTCATCTACTTCTCAGGGTTTCAACATTCCCAGATCTGGGACAGTCAGGGAGACCTTGAACAAAAGTGAAATGTAGACACTTATAGACCTTGCACAGGACAAGGACCGTATTTTGGACTGTTTGGCATTTACTTCTTTTAAATTTGATGTTTGTATTCTTTAGCCATTTTTCTGGCTCAGAAGTGGTCTGGACTCACTGTAGTTTCACCAGGCAGCTTTCTGTGACCCTTAGAATCTGAAGTGTGTTTTACAGCAGGAGTGCCTGTGTCCTTACCTGGAATACCCGCCCCTTTGTTCTTGTTCTGTTTATCTCCCACTCATTCTTGAAGGTCTGTCCTCTCCAGGACACTGTCTGTGTCTGTACCAACTCTCCTCTCATGGCTTCTCTGCTCAGATGCCCACAGTGGCTAAGGTCCTGCTGTACCATCTGCAATTGCATTTCATATGCTTGTTCTCATTTCTGGCTGCTCAACAGAATCACCCATGCAAGGATCTTTTTATTTTTTTGTTTTTATTTGAAAATATTGAGTCATTGGCTTTCAACTTGGCTCTATGTCAGAATTAGCTATGGAACTTTGCAAAAATAGAGGGGCTGCACCCAGAGATTGTGAGTTTGGGCGGCCTGATCTGCACTTGTATAAAGTCTTGCAGGTGATTCAGAGGCATTGCTAAGATTCAGACATTTTGTTTTAATATGTTTTGCATTGCCTATTTTGGTTTCATGTGAGTAAATCTTTTCTTTGTAACTAGATTATGAGGCACTGCAGTGTCGGTGGAGAATTTCATATTAACAGCGTTTGCATTATCAATAGTATAGTGTATTGCTTTGGTTGATTCACTTTGCAGAGATGCTGAGAGAGGGCATGGTGCTGACCCCAAATCTACTTTTCTAGGGTGGTTATCAAACAATTCTTGTCAGGACAAACATGCAAAAACACCTCCCCTTCCCCCAGACTCACAGTGTGTGTGTGTACACACACACACACACACACACACACACACACACACACACACACACGCACACCCCCAAACACTGCTTTACTAGGAACAGAAGCCTGAAGGCACTTTTTAGATTTTCTTGTTTGAGATTCCAAAATTTATATGCATGACAATAACTCCTGATGACAATAAAAATCTGAAATGATCTGATATTCTAATCTACATCTAACCCTGGCTGTTACGGGATTTACTTAGGAAAAGGGTGGAACTTCAAAATCTTATCAGAATCTCGGAATAGACCAAAAGGAGGCAAACAGCAGGCAGTGTAGTCCATTCTTCATGTGCCGCCAACCCTACATGTCCCCCAAAGGATTGAAATTAGGTGGGAGAAAATTTCATTACCCCTTTTGGTCTTCCCTTTATATTATTGCAGGGGTTTTTTTTCCCCTCACAATAGGCGGGCATTGCTGTGTACTTCTGCATATGATCTAGAAAACCGCTGACTGTGGGAGTGGTGATAAAAATGCAGCCACCTTTGGAGTAAGGGCAGGTGACCATTCTTACAATTATGCCACGTCAATCATATTACCCACTGGTCAGAAAGAGGATCCCTTATTTTTCTGTAACAGGATATTCTGTCTGCCCCATAGACAGCTGAACCAGGTATGTTTATACACATTGCTTTCTGAAGACGGTGCCCCCCTCACCTCCCCCTTGAGACCCCTAAAAGTCCACCGCCCTCCTATTTTGGTTTGGCTATTGTGAAGAGTTGTTAGGCTGGGCTCAGGGAGGAGAGAAGGGCAGGGGCTGCATCTGAAATGCCTGCTCTCTTGCTTTGCTTTTAGGTCAGAGAGTCTGCTCATCTGGCTAAGCTACTTTTAGGCTTCCTTCTTTCTCCCCCCACGGCGTGGAGGGGAGACCTATTTTCACATATGCGCTCAGACATGCAGAAGCAAATGCCAAAATGAATTAACTGGAATAGCTCTATTAATTTATGCTTCGACAGTAATGACCTTAAGACACAGAAGAATTATATATTAATTTGTTTCTAGTATATAGCACTGCTAAGTTAACACATTTAGGAGAATCTACTTCCCTGTCTCCAGCTGTGAGGGTAAATGAGGCTGACGGTGGTTGGAAGAGGCATCCATGCCGGCGGCACCCCACTAGATGGCAGGGTGGCTTCAAGGATGGGACCTACTCTCGGTGGCTACAAAACACCTTGTTTGCAGTCATTATTGGACACACTCAAAAATCGACGATTTTTCTCATGTTGTTCATTTGGAAATTATATTTAAACTTATTTATTTATACAAGCACATACATAACATGTGTATTTACAAACAAATCTGCCTACACTGTCCAAGGTAAGGGTGTTTAAGAAACAATGTGTTCCCCTGCGGCAGCCTGGCCGACTTCGGTGACATTTCCTCACTCTGCAGACGCCTGGTTGGCTCCACACCAGGACACACACCACCATCTAGCCTTCTTGAAGTTGGGGGATGGAGAGGGATGTCTTTTAAAAATCAAAGGGTATAATCTCTTCCGGGGGGAAACTGTTTTGAACACATGATTTGGCCAGTTAGGGGCACTCAGAAAAAAAAAGAAAGAAGAAATCGAACAATAAAGCATCTTAAAAGTAAAACCAGATTAGAGATTTGAATGTTATTCAAATCCTTTCTCCCCTCTTCTCTCCCTTGTCCTCTAAGCTCTCCTACTCTTTGCCTTCCTGTCTCTCCTCTCTTTGTTCCCGTTTCTATCCACTCTCTCTCCTCTTTCTTTTTCCTTTTCTCCTTAGTCTGAAATTCCACATCACCCCCTTTTCGGGTCTTCATTCTTTCAGAATTAGATACTTTTGAGCTGCCTCTGATCCTGCAACCCTTTCTGCAGTTTTTGCCTATTAATGAAATGTTAACATTTTGTTGGAAGCTGTGACCGTGCTTTTATCTGTTCCTGGACACCGCAGCTTGCAAACTGCTTTCCTTCCAGAAAAGTCATAGCCATGAGCCAGCTGACTACTCCTTGGCTGCAAAGAGTTTTCCAGGGTTTACATGTTCTGTATGCAGGAAGGTCTTTTATTTGTTTGTTTGTTTGTTTTTCCTCACTCAAGTTTAAGCAGGATTAGAATTTCAGTCAGTGAAAGCTTCCAAAGACTGGTGACTATCCATGGCAGAGAAAACTGAGATTCCAGCAGTCTTCTAAGACACCTGAATTTTGCAGTTTTCTGCAGTGGAAAGATTTCAGAAAATTCACACAAGCAGAGGAACGTTTGATCACATTTTTAGAATGAAATTCTTGGAAGCAGCTTTTGTCTCAGTACCTAGCCGGCAACCTTGTACCCATAATTATAGTTTTTAATGTTATTTTCTTTCCAGATAAAATTAAGGTCACCTTCTTGATTGTTCCTCAATTCACTTACAACATAGGCTTCTGTGTGGGTTGGTTGAATGTCTCTTCCTTTTTTAGCTGCAGGATACTTGCCTTGTAAATAATGTGTGGCTAGGAAAAAAATTAACAACAAAAAATCAATACATTGCAGACTAGATTAAAAAGTGATCTTGACCCTTTAAATCTGTATATGCAGTTCTGTGTAATATGCAAATATACTTATGGCCACTTCAATATTTTATATAAAGGTGTGTATTCTTCTGAAAAATTATGTCGCCCTCACATCTCAGACCCACCATAAATTTTAAATTTTACTAATAATATCAATTCTATGTTATTCCTTACTTCATTGCTTTGCAAAATTGTTGTTCACAGTAATTAATGTAACTTAGACACTTGAAATTCTGAAGTTCAACATTTTCAAAACAAGTTGTGTTTAATTGGAGTTTCTTTGTTAAGTATCTTAATACCGTTTATCATAAAGTTATACATAGTTTGCAAAATATTTTTGCTTGTAAAAAAATATTACTTAAACAGAACATTCCATTTCTTAAAGATGTTTGCTAATTCTGGATTCAATATTCTCCCCTTCTTTTTATTTTCCTCACTTTTACTTCCTTTTTTTCTCTGTTTTTCTCTTTATATTCTTCCTATACGTCACTATGGTCCTTAATGAGAAGTTTATGTCAGCAGTTTATCAAATAAAAAGAGAAAGTCACTGAATTTTCTTTTTCATCCTAGCATTTTCTTTAAACTAGAGCTGCTGACCATCTGAAAACTAGTAGATAGGTGCTGACATTTTATAAATTTGTGCTCTTACCATAAACCTCAACCAAGTCCTCTAGATTATTCCAGAAAAATCTTTCTTCTCAGCCAATACTGGACACATTTAGAGATCTAAGGAAAAATAAATTGTTCTCTTCCTGGTCTACTGTGGCAAGCTTCCCTGATGTTAGGTGAATAATTGAGCAGTTTATTTTAATCAGGAGTTCTTTTCAGAGGGGGGTGTTGGAGAGGGTTAATTGCTAGGGTAAAACAACTATAGGAGTTCAGCTTACTGAGGTGCTAATTGGGTAACAGGTGAACATAAATAGTGTGGAGACGCAGGAAATTAGAACATAGGATGGAAAATGTAGATATAAGTTCCACAACCCTTATAAATATACTTATGTTACCGGTGCCTCAGACTGGGTAGCAAGCTATTGTCCTTTCAGAAATGGCAGGCTGCAGTGCTTCCACTGTGTTTGGCTCTGGAGAGAAAGGGAGGTGGGTTTCCTGTTGAGTCAGTAACCTCAGCTGGAGTAGATAGTTGGGTTTGGGATTTTTGGCATCATTGATATGTGTTCAGGTAAAGTGGTTATTTGTGAAGCTGGGCTTATTCTCAGTTACTGCCTGACAAGGAGGCTCTGACATGACCCCCCTCCTTCTGTATCTGTTCAATGTGTATGCATCCTTCAATAGGATTCAAAGCCATTTGCCTTATAAATAAAAGTGAGGTTGAACAGCATGAACATTTTGGGAAAAAGGAATGTGATGAGTTGTTTCCATTTTTAAGTATATTGAGTTGAAAGCATATCCCTTCAAGATTAGATTAGAAAGGAAATATAAACTAAAACTGTGATCTTCAACCTTGGCTCCAAGTGCGAATCACCTAGAGGATTTTAAAACTCCCTATGGGGCAACACATCTGGGTTCCCTCCCACTGTGGGAACTTTTTCGTCCTTTCAATAAATTTCGCTTTCCAAAAACAAACAAACAAACAACAAACAGACAAACAAACAAACAAAAACAACTCCCTATGCCCAGGCAGCATCATTGATATGTGTTCAAGTAAAGTGGCTGTCTATGAAGCTGCACCCCAGACCAATTAAATTAGAAACTCCAAGGGTGGGACTCACATATCAGCAAACCTTAGAACACAACAGGTGATTCTGATGTGCAAGCCAAGGTTGAGAACCTTGGACAAGAGAGAAAAGCAGAGTCTAGAAAAGAACAACTCTCCCTTAACTAGATGTGAGATACCTCGCAGGCATTGAAGTTTTGATTCTAGACCACTGTAATAAAGCTAATATTGCAATGTAAAAGCTATGTTTACACTATATTGAAGTAAACATATTAAGTATGCAATAGCATTATGTCTAAAAGACAGCATATATGCATTCATTAAAAAGACTTCATTGCTTAAAAAAAAAGCTATTGATCATCTGAAACTTCAGTAAATTTTCTTCCTTTTGCTGGTGGAGGACCTTGCCTCACTGTTGATGGCTGCTGACCGATCAGGATGATGGTTGCTAAAAGTTGATGTGACTGTGGGAATTTCCTAAAATAAGACAACGATAAAGTTTTCTGCATAAATAGACTCTTCCTTTCTGTGAAAGGTTTATCTGTAGCATGAGATGCTAATTGTGAATATTTTGCCCATTTTAGGACTTCCTTCAAAATTGGAGTTAATCTTTTCAAACCCTGTTGCTGCTTTATCAACTGAATTTTTGTAATATTCTAAATCCTTTGTTATCATTTCAACAAGATTCAAAGTGTCTTTACAAGGAGTGGCCTTTCCAGCTCAAGAAGGTACTTTCTTTGCTCATCTGTAAGAATCAACGTCTCATCCATTCAGGTAAAATCATGAGATTACAATCATTCAGTTACATCTTCAGGCTCCACTTCAAATTCTAGTTTTCTTGCTATTTGTATCACATCTGCCATTTTCCCTCCATTGGTCCCTCAAAGTCACCTATGAGGGTTGGAATCAACCTTTTACAAACTCCTATTAATGTAGATGCTTTGACCTCCTCCCATGAAGCATGAATCTTCTTAATGGGATCTAGAATGGTGAATCCTTTCAGGAAGGTTTTCAATTTACCTTGCCAATATTCCTCAGAAGAATCATTATTTATGGCTCCTATAGCCTTTTGACATGTACTTCTTAAATAATAATACTTGAAAGTCTAAATTACTCCTTGATCCACGGGCAATAGAATAGCTGTAATAATAGACATGAAAATCACAGCAATCTCCTTGTAAATCTCCATTAGAGTTCTTGGATGACCAGGTGCATTGTCAATGAAAAATGACATTTTGAAATGATTCTTTATTTTTTTCTTGAGAGGTAGGTTTCAACAGTAAGCTTAAAATATTCTGTAAATCCTGATGTAAACAGGTATGCTAACAGACTTTATGGCTTCATTTAAAGAATACAGACAGAGTAGATTTAGCATATTTTCTACACATTTTTGGAGTCCTAGGATTTTTGGAATGGTAAGTGAGCACCAATTTCAACTTAGAGTCACCAGCTGTGTTAGCCCCTCCCAAGAGGATTAGCCTGTTCATTGAAGCTTTGAAGGCAGGCATTTACTTCTTTCCAGCTCTAAAAGTCTTAGATGCCATCTTCTTCCAGTATAAGGCTGTTTCACCCACTTCAAAAACCTGTGATTTAGTGTAGCCACCTTCATCAGTGATCTTAGCTAGACCTTCTGGATAACTTGCTGCAGCTTCTCCAACAACACCTGCTTCTTCACCTCATTTTTTGTTATGAAGATGGCTTCTTTCTTTAAAGCTCATGAGTCAACATCTGTTATCTTTATACTTTTCTTCTGTAGCTTCCTCACCTCTCTCACAATTGAATATGACTTCACCTTCACCGAATTAAAAGGAGTTAGGACCTTGCTGTGGATTAGGGCTTAACTTAAGGGAGTGTTGTGGCTGATCTGATCTTCTGTTGACTCAAACTTTCTCCATGTCAGCAATAAGGCTGTTTCACTTTCTTGTCATTTGCATGTGCACTAGAGTAGCATTTTTAACTTCAAGAACTTTTTCTTTGCATTCACAACTTGGCTCACAGTTTTGTGAAAGAGGCCTATCTTTCAGCCTGTCTTTGCTTTTGACATGCCTTCCTCATTAAGCTTAATCATTTCTATCTTTTGATTTAAGTGAGAGACATGTGACTCCTCCTTTTACTTGAACACTTAGAGGTCATTGTATGGTTATTAATTGGCCTAATTTCAATATTGTTGTGTCTTGAAGAGTACAGATGCTGAGGAGAGGAAAAAAGACAAGGCAGTGGCCTGTAAGTGGAGCAGTGAGTATACACATAACATTTATCAATTCAATATGCCATCTCATATGGGTGTGGTTCATGGTGTCCCAAAACAATTACAATGGTAGCATCAAAACACTGATCACAGATCACTATAATAGCTATAATAATGGGAAAGACTGAAATATTGTGAGAATTATAAAATATTACACAGAGACATGGGGTGAGCATGTGCTGTTGGAAAGGTGAAACTGATAGATTTGGTCAATGTAGAGTTGCCACAAACCTTCAATTTATAAGAAATAAAATCTGTGTTGCATAATAAAGTGAAACGCAATAAAATAAATGCCTAAAGTATAACTATTTTGTGTTTTAATGTCAAATTTTTCAACTTCTATAAGAGATGAAGAGAGACTGTGCAGGGGCTACAGACTCATGAGAAGGTGATGGCATTCTTGTGCTACTAGCATGGGGGAAAGACTTATTTTTAGACTGGAATTAAGAACTTCATAAGGAGAGCTCCCTAAAAGTAAGAGAGGTGACTCAAGTTTCTCTTAGTTTTAAGTGAGAAGGGTAAAAAATATATGAAAATGTTCTGGATTTCAAACCACTGAACATCTGAAATTTCTAATCTGGTTGTTGGGTGATATTGCTTCTACTCAACAGGAAATGCCACCCTAATCAATAAACTTAAGACTTAAGCTAGTTTGTGGTAGGTGGTAGGTATATTTGGACTTCAGAAAATTCATTAAGCTATCAGAATCTTTCACTTCATCTTTGGAGATTGCATTAGTTTCCTATGGGGGCTGTCACAAATCACCACAAAACAAAACAAAACAAAAAAACCAACAATATCAACAAAAAACCCCAAAATTTATTCTCTTACAATTCTGGAGACCAAAAGTCCAAAATCAGTATCTCTAGACAAAAATGAAAGTTGTCAGGGCCATGCTCCCTCCAGAGGCTTTAGAAGAGAATCTGTTCCTTGCTTCTTTTAGCTTCTGGGAAGCTCCAGCTTTTCTTGGTTTATAACCTCATCACTTCAATCTTCAAGGTCAGCATTTAACAATCTCTCTACTTGGTCTTCACCTTGCCTTTTTCTCTGAGTGTGTGTCAAATCTCCCTCTGACTTATAAATGTTTGCATGATTGCTGTTAGGTTCCATGTGAATAATCTTGCCATTGTAAGATAATTTAGTCACACCTGGGAAGACATCACATCCATTAGTTTGTATGTGTTTTCACTGCCATTTTTTCCCAATGGTTGTGTAATATTCCATAATTGCCATATAAAGTAATATTTATGGATTCCAGGAATTAGGACAAAATATTAGGATTTTAGGGAGTCATTATTCAGTCTACCACAGAGGCCTATGGGGCCTGATTGCTGCTATGCCACATAAAGTTAATACATTTACTGTATTAGCTCAGAATTTCTCCGTCTGTCAGGCTGATGTCTTCCAGACTCTGAAACCCACCTAAAACCTCTTTATTTTCCCATTTTTGCCCAAATGGGTGGAGCAGAGAGTTAAGGAACTGCTGAGATGCCAGACCCCTGTAGGTGGGATGAAGGCAAAACACAAAGTACAAACAGCTGTTTATTTATGAACCCTCTTTTACCAGTAGTTTTAATCTGATATCTTATACACTCTTCATCTGGGCTTCTAAATAGTATTTATTTATTCATTCACTTATCTCTTTCTATGTCTATCTATCTATTATCTATCTACCTGTCTATTATCATCTATTATCTATTTTCCATCCATTCACCAGAAGGCATTTATCAAGCACTAACTCTGTGTAAGGTGTTGAAGGTAGAATATTGCATAAGCATTGGGATACAGAAATAATTTTGGGGAAACTCAAGTATAGAGAACTGCAATAATCACAGTCCTTAGTTTATTATTAACTGCAACTATCCATTTGAGAAAATTTCTTTTCTTCCTTTTCATTCTCTCCTTTCCCTCCTTCCCTTCCTTTCTCCTCTCCTTCCCTCCCCTCATTGTCCCCACTAATAATTTTCACTCCCTCCCCTAGGCAACCATTAAAAAGTATTGATTAAATATCCTTACATTTGTATGTATCATAGTAGAATATACAATTTTGTTTTGTATGTATCTACAATATTTCTTTCTAAAAATATTGTGCTATGAAGTTGGTAATATTTCTTAGTTTTTAAACTTAACATTGAATTATGATTCATCCATTAGCTTATATGTGTTTTCACTGCCATTTTTTTCCAATGGTTGTGTAATATTCCGTAATATGGATTGACTACATTTTACTTTTCTCTTCCTCTAGCTATGGACATCTAAGTTGTCTCTACTTCTTTGCTACAGTGAATACCCTTGTATGTGCCATAAACATTATGCTGACTCAAAGACTCTATGTTTACTTAATTGGACTGGTCTCTTTTCACATTTATAGTGCAAGAAGGTACTTCTTTCTCTGTATTCCCAGTTACACTGGGAATTTTTTGTTATTCAGACAGGTGTAAAGTATCTCATTATTATAATTTATATTTCTTTGATTATTATTGAGTTTGAATCTTTAAAAGTATATTTGATAGTCAGATATCTACTTCTGTGAGTTAAATGTTGGCAATTTTAATTTTGGTTTCCTGTCTTTTTGATATGTAGGGATATCAATAATATTATAGAACACTACTGCCCATTATAGTAGCAACTGGATACTTAGAAAAATTTACATTTACATTTACTGAAAGTTAAATACAATAAAAATTCAGTGCCTCAGTCAACCTAGCTACATGTCAAGCGCTCAAAGTCACAGGTGTCCACTATATAGCTACCATATCAGACAGTGCAGAGAATATTTATGAACCACACAAAGTTATTTTGGGCAATGTTGTTCTAGAGATCTTAGTTCCCTACTGGCTTTAGAAATGACTAGAATTTTCTCCAAATCCATCATCACCTATTTCTGTGATGTGGAAGATTAAAGACAGCTACCCGTTCTAGACAATCTTCATAATGATAGGTATAGTCTATGTCTCCTCACCTTGGATCTGGAATTCCTTTTTACAAGTAGAATAGGATGGAAATGACACTATGCCACTTTCTTGGTAGAAGAATTTCGAAACTGGCAGCTTCTCCTTTTATTTTATTTTTTACTGTCTCTTGGAGCATTCGCTCTGGGAGCCTGAAACCTTTATGTGAGAAGTTGGACAACTCTGAATCTACCACGTTGGAGAGGCCACAGGATGGTGTCCCAGTTAAGTCTCAGTTGAGCTCAGCCTACTAGTCATCTCTGCCCATGCACAAGACATTTTAGAGAAGCTGTTTTGGCCAGTCCATCTGCTGAAAACTACCAAATAAGTGAGTTGAAATGATGTGGAATAGAAGAATAGTTCAGCTGAGACCTTCTTGAATTTCCAACTCACAAAATCATTGAACTATAATAAAACTTTTTTTTAACCACTAAATTTCAGGGTATTTTAAAAGTGTAGCAGTAGATAGGGGATATGATGGCTTTTATAAAACCAGAAATTCTAAATTTTTATGTAAGTAGGCAGTTTAATATGTGCATAATTGCATAGCGGCTACAAATGCCAGAGCCTTAGCAACAGTTAGACGGGAATTTGGAGCATGGCTCTGCCCATTAAGGGGTGTGAGACTTTGTCAGGTTGAACATACTGATTTTCACTATCTTCATCTATAAAATCTGGAAGCTAATGCAACACAACACTAAGACTGTGATGGGAAAGAAATGAGATAGCAGATGTTAAGAAAGCTCGTAGCGCAGTGCCTAACTCATGAAGGGAACACTCTAATTAAGGAATGTGCGAGGTACAGATGTAGCACAAAGGACAGATGACTGATTCTGCTTGGCCAAGTGAAGTGGGAGAGGCTGTCAGGAAGTCTGTCAGCAAGTCTCCTTGGAATTGAAGGGTTAGCTGAGTATTGCAGGTGAGACAGGAATTTGCCATACTAACTTAAGGGAGAAATGACATCCTAGGTAGAGCGGCCATGCTGCACAGAAGCAGGCTTAACCTCAATTTCTGTAACTATATTTTTATTTTCACATTTTTGAAGATTATTTAATAATATAGGAAAATGCTTATCGCGTTAGTGAAGAAAGTGAAATGAAGAAGCCTGTAAATCTGCTAGAAACTGTAGATATTTGTATAGTTAAAAGAATAAAAAGAAACAGCTCAACATATTTACCATGATTATCTCTAAGTGATCATAGACTCATAGGACATTTTCTTAGTTACTCCATACTTCTTTGAGTATCTTGCAAAATTTTAAAGATGGGTATAATCACTCTTACAATCTAAAAAAGTCAATATATCTCAATACCAAGATCATTCATTTTGAAAACATTTAAGTATAAATAATTTGTAAGTGAAGAAGAAGCTTTTCTGACTGAAATGCCTTGCAGTTCTTTCCTTTCGTTCTCATTCTTTTCTCTCTCATCTATCCCTTAGTCATGGACTATTGGGCTCTAATAGGTTTGATACTTTAAGCAGTCTTAAAATGAGAGACAGATTATTGCAAAAAAAATAGTGCTCTGTCCAACAAGCTTCACCTGCTCAAGTCAGATCTAAGATTATATTCGATTTAATGAGGATAGATGTAGGATTCTTTGCCAGGGTTTTATTTGTCTTAACCCTCTGCTCACATCCTGAACCCTCTATCCCCCCTAGGGTTTGCCATCTATGCTTGGAGATCACCCCACTTGAACTTGATTTGTTGGGACTATTAAAAAAATTCCTATATAATTCTATTTTCCTCTTTATATAGTGTCTGCTGATGTTGACTTTTGTATCTCTACAGGGATTGATACAATTTTTTGCAGCTTGATTTCTAAGTGAGTTTCCATTCTTGCCCTTTGTTCCGAGCAGAAATCCCTAAGCTGGTGGGATACAGAGGTCACCACATGTATGTCGATGGCAACAATGGTCAGTCTTTTCCTTGAATCCCAATTAGTTGGCCATGAGTTTTGTTCTTGAAGAACTATTATATTGATCAAAGAATCTCTGCTATCAAAGCAATTCTAATCTCAAGTCTTGGTTCACAGATGGAGATGGTAGGGCCTTAGTGAATGCTTAGCGCAGTGCTTGAAGATTTCTGAAAGTTGCTTTCTTAATGAGGTTTCCATTTTTTTCATCAACTTCATCCTCAGTGCTGAAACTTTGGATTCCGGAAAAATCATTGAAAATTATTGTGCTTTAGGAAGGGTACTAAGCCAGATACCTGGAAGCTTCTATATAATTTGAATTCTTTTGCTGTCCTTGGGACTATTGCCTCTCTATACTGAACTTTTTAACATTTGCAGATAAAAAACAAATCTACATATGTCAAGAAGCTATTGTGATGTTGATGATCTTGTGCTTGCATTTTTTTTCCTGGCTTTTCATTTCACAGAAAATAAGGTCTTATCATCAAAGAATTGCATCCCCAAATCTCAAAAGCATAGTCCTGTCCTTCAGTGCCTCTTCCCACTCTATCTCTTTCCACATACCTGTGGATCGGGAGTTCACCAGGCTCTTCATAATTTTCTAACAAGATCATGTACTTTTTAGTCTTTTAGTTTCATGTTATTATCTTAATCCAAAATGTCCTTCATAGAGATTAAACATCTTGGAAACCTTTCTTGTCAAAGACTGTGGGAATTTTCTGCTGTCCAGGAAGCCTTCATGGAACTTTCTACCCAGAATTACTGACTTTCTGTTCCATGTTCCCACTGAATTTCGCTTTTACGTTCTCCATGGTGCTTGTGCAACTGTGGCCTCTAACATCATTAGATATGAACATGTCTGCCTCCTTAGTAAAGTTAGTTAGAAGTTTTGGCAGACAGACACAATATGTTGTCATTTGTGTGCTTCTCCCAGGCACCACCCCAATAGCATCTATCACATTGCTGATGCAGAATACTAAACTGTTGAATTGAATGGCCAAGAAAGCACCTTGAAAAATATGAAGCAATGTGCAAATCCAAGGCATTTGGAATTTCATCACTTTCTGCTTGATGACAGATTGCTACTAATTTACCATCTTTCTCTGCTGATAGCATACCAATCTTTCAGCTGGTTTGACATTTGAAGGAAGTCCACATTTTGTTGTTTTCCTCACCCAGAGACAAATGCCAGTGTCCTTGTCCCTAACCCTGTCTTAAGAAAATCCCTCTCTTTCAGCAGATTCTCCCTCCTATTGCAGATATTTAGGAAACTTACAAAAGAAAAGGGGGAAAAAAAGAAACTTTTAGGAAGCTTATTTTAAAAACAACCTTCCTTGTTTTTTGTAAACCTTTGGATATATTGACTAGTCCATCAAGTCCTATATGGCAGGAAATGAATCAAACTACAAATATTGATCAAGAATCATGTTTGTTGCTGATCAGAGATAACATTACTTGTAAAAATGTGCATTTTGGTCAATATTTATTCCTTCCTAAAATTACACAATTATGTTTTCTTCTCTTAAACTCAATTTGTCCAATTTGCTATAATGCAATTTCCTTTACCCATGTATAATTTATTTATATGATTAGTGTATTCTCCGTGGAAACTTAAATTGATATAACTTCCTTTGAACAACATATCTGGGGCAGTTATGATGTGTTATCACCAGCTAAGGGAAATATCTTGCTTATGAGTCACAAAAACAAATGTGAACAAACAATTTCTTACAGTGATCAATTTCATAGGGTATTTCTAGAAGGGCAGGGGTGGACAAAATTTATGCTAGTCATGTAACTACATTTTCCCAATGTTAAACATACTTACATCTACTCTTTGGTAATAAGATAATAGTAGTTAACAAAGTAAAGGATTTAAAACTATTATTTATTATCTAAGGTACATTATAATCATTAACTGATTCACATAATGTATATATTATTTATGCAGGTGATAAACAACAATCTGCTGCTAAATAATAACCTGGCAACATTGAGCATAGATAATCCTTGGGTATGTACAATACTGTGCACGTTGCAGAGAGAAACATAAATAAGTTAAAATATGTTCCTATGAAGTTTACGCCACTCAACTTACATGGCCTAAAATAGCCATGTGACATGTAATGTGCTTCAATTTCCTCAGCTGAAAATGGTCAATGCATACAGCTTACACTGTCAATGTTATTAACTCTATGTGAATTGAACAACAGTAAGTCCTAGGTCATTCCAGATCCAAGAAATAAGGGAAGATCTTATGAACACAGTTAAACTTGAGATCATCTTTAAAAATGAATGGTCTATGTGTATGTTGAGAGGTTGTAAGAGGGCAGGGCCAAGGAGTGGTTACCACCAGGGCCAGTTCATGTTGCTGGAAACAAAAGTGACGTTAAAGGGTTAGTCATTTGGATGAGAAACCAGACTTGTTCACTGGGAGAAATTAGAAATAGTACCAGTAACATGAATTGAGTTCAGTTAGTGGGCTATCTTGTGGTAGGGTAAGATAATAGAAAATAATAATGGGTTTGGAGTTAGAAGAAATAATTTTTAATTACTTTCTGTGGATTTGAGCAAATCTTATACCTTTTCTGTGTCTCAATATTCTCATATGCAATATGACATTAATGTTGAGAGATAATTTTAATTTTGTACTAAGTATAATAAAATGTATTAAGTTTATGATACTTCCACAATATATACCAACTTACATTGGGAACATAATACTGCTAGATACTCTCCAGTACTTCTAAATGTACTATAAACTCCTTGGATTATATACATGTGAGTTACCATAATACTCATCACTGTTATCATGATTAACCTTTGTAAGTTGAGGTGATTTTATTCTGTAAATGATAGAGAACAAATGGAAAAATAGAAAAATGTCATAAGGAAAGTAAATTTCAGTTTTGACCCTGAAATTTATTATCACGTAACATTAAGAAAATATTTATAGCATACAAACAAAAAACTCTTGCATTTACTACATAAAAAGGTCTTATTACCTCTTCCAAAAAATGAGCAAAGTACATGGACAAGAAATTCACAAAGAATATCAAGTGACCGATAAACATGAATCTGTGAGCTTATTAAAACTTGCTTAATTTATTTTATAATCACAAGAATATCAATTAAAGTAAGATAGAATTCACAAGAAGATCATTTTTAAAGTTGCAGTTTTAGGGAGGGAAAATGGTATTTTCTTTCTTTCTTTTTTTTAGTAAATAGGATGGAGTTGACAGTTGACACGACATTCCCTTTATTTCTGATCATTTCTTCATCTCTGCAGGGGGAACTTCCTACATGAACTATTCAACCCTGAATTTCACTCTAGAAATGCAAATTCCTTTTGCTAACTCCAAAGGACCCATGACCCAAAGGTCTCAGCAACTCTCCATGTCAACATTTCCCTTCCACTCTCGGCCTTTGCTACATCATCTTTCCTTTTTCCATTCACACTGGGCTGGTACCTGAAATGATGGGTTCTGTGCTCCCTTTAAGGTGCAGCAACATCCTAGGGATCAGCGTACCCATAACCCAGATGATAGGTGTGCTTTATTGATGCTACTAGGAGGCACATCCCAGCAACGTGGATTGAGGGCATGCAGGTTACACCCACATGCCATTTGGGAACAGAGAAGGCAGGGAAACCCATAAGGTATGATCTTCTTAGGTTCCCTTCTACCTTTCAAAGTCATCCTTACCTCAACCGCAAGCTGGGCAAGGAGATCCCAGTTGACATGACCTTGATCGTCATAACTCTGGAGAGGGGCAAGATACAGCTTTGTGCTTAACTGGCTCATTCTGATTGTTTGGCACAGCAAGTTCTTCAGGGCAGCCACGGACCTGTCACTTCCCTGAAGCCAGAAGGTCCTGAGATCAGAGCAGTGGCTCAGGACAGGCAAGATGAGGCTGAGTTCAGAGTCTGTGATCCTACAACATTCTAACAGCAGGATCTGAAGGATGGGCGAAAAACCTCTCCAGCAACACTTGGAAGGGTTCAGCGCCGCTGCTGTGCAGATCCAGGTCCCTACGCAGATCCAGCTCCTTTAGCTTTCTGACCTATGGGTACCAGGACAGATACTTCCAGTCCCGTTTTAGCTTTACTTCAGTGATGGCCAAGGCCTGCAAGGAGGTCTTGAGGCTTCTGAGCAGTAGGTCAAGGTTATCTGTGAGGAAGGTGACCTGGTGAAGTTCAAGTTCCTGGAAACAATCCAGCTGGAGGAACTCAGAGGCGATTTGGGTCCTAAAGGGCTCCTCTCTCTCTGGTCACAGATTTGCCGAAAATAGAGTTTGGGAAGGCTACTCATCTGGCGCACATAATGGGCAAGATTTCCCAGCTCAAAAAACTCCTGAGTGCCACGCATTTCCACCTCCCAAATAGTGTCCAGATTCACAGTTTCCAATATCTCCCTGAGAATGAGGATGGGAAACCCAGAAGTCTTCAGATTTCTACAGCACAGATGTGAACCTTTTCTCTACTTGATCAATTGAACAAGGTAGGTAAGGAGGACATCTAAAGAATAGGCCCAGGTGCAAAGATCTATAACCACTTTCAAGGACTGCTGCCTTTCCATCCTTAGACAGTCTCCACTGTTCGCTCCTACACCCTGCCTTTGGGGAAGAGGAAAGAGCCCTTGCTCTAGGCCACACCTTCCAGAAGTTGTCATCAACACCCTGTGAATCCAGCACTTCAAGTTTGCACCTCCTGGGGTGAACCTTCTGGACAAGCAGCTCATCAAGTGCATCCAGCACAGGTAGTAAGATCTCCAGATCAGGGCTCCTCATCAGGACCCACAGAGGGAGGCAGGGGAAGGGCCAGGCCTGCACCATTACCTTCAGGGTCTGCCTTTGTCTTCAGCTGAAGGCCTTCAAACAGTGCGGGGAAGAGCTCTGGAAGCTCCTCCGCAGCAGTGTCAAGGGCCTGTCCCTCAGCAGCCTCTCTGCTGCCAGTTCTGCCAGTCTAGGTGGAATCGCCATGCTCCTATGGAGAGATCAGATCTGGACTCAGGGTGCTGGGTATTAGGTGCAGGGACCTTAGGGAGAACGAGGTAGGAACATCCCAGGACTTTGGGCGGTATATACTTTGTGGTAAATGTGAGAATTGGTGCAACCTCTGAATAATTTGGCTATGTTTATCAACACTCTAAGAAATTTTTACTTTTTGACCTAAAGCTATCACTTTTAAGAATTTATTCTAAGGTATTATTTATGGACCTATATGTGAGGATGAACTCATGGATAATTATCACTATATTGTTTTTAGGAAAATATTAGAAACAAGTTGCATGTCCAATATAAGGTATTACTTAACTGGATAATAGTAAATCCATAAAAATATCTTACCAGCATTTAAATTGTGGAATAAGAATATATAATAATACAAAAAGATGCATATGATATAAAAAAGCAGTCTCAAATCTAACTCTACTGTGTAATCTTTATCTATAAAAATATAATATACATACACAGAAAAGTTACATGACTTGCTCAAGACAGAAATACATATATTCATGAATAAAAGTACATTTTATTGTTAATAGAGATTATCTGTGAATGACAGACATACTCCTATCTAATTTATTTATTTCCTTTGAGATTTTTAAAAAGTGTTTTCTGGACTGACTCTATACTCTGTAATAATACATAAAACAATAAGACCGGGGGCATGGATAAGACCATAGACTGCAGCTTCTCAAGGAGAGGAAAGCAGATCACTACGGTATAGCTTTCCATTCTGGTTCACTGCTAGGATGCACATGAAACTTGTGACTTTTAACCTATGGCAATCTCACAGTTTTATCATCTATCGACCTGTATTTGATTTTCCATCCTAACTGGGATTTTATTAGAATTAGAACAGTTAGTTGTTTAACTACCTGACCATGCCTATTCAAAGACAAAATAATATCACTGTGGTTTATTTTGTGACAATTTCCTTAACATTACAAACTTTCATGATAGCATATAACCTTATCTGCACTAGGAGATATTTTGTCATCTTTTGCAATGATGTAACAGAAATTAATTTAATGATAAACTTATTTGGTTGGTATATACTTATTGCATTTATTTGTTCACTTAGATGGCCAGTTAACACTACTTCTTGGCCAGTGTGATCAGCTGTTCAAATAATTCAAGTTAACACAGTTGTGCTCTTCCAAACAATTGACCTTGTTCTATAATTGTTTAATGAGTATGCATAAACACAAGTATAATTTATAGAATACTTTTAAAAATTATACTGTGGCACACTGCTAAGAAAGGAATTTTAAACTCTGTCTTAAAAATTAAAGTTCAATCTTCTTAAAATGGTGTTCAGCCCATACCATTCCTAAGGAAGGGTTAAGGACAGTGTCATAGATAAGTGTTTAACACCTGGTTTTCGGAGAAGGAAGAAAGTTCAGATTTGTAGCATTTGCCTATTCTTATGGTGTATATATATATATTTGCCATAGTCAAGTTCAAGATCCCATTGTCATTGAACACTGCTGGGAAGAGAAATGTCACCTGTCCTCTCAGGTCAGTGTGACTTAGGTACAGCATTTATTGCAAGAGCACCTATAACGACCTGCACTGCACACAGTGCTTACATCTTTTATTTTACAGATTGCAATATGTTCATTATATTTGCCTCTTTCCACATGGGGGTTGTGAAATTATGGAAGGAAAGGACGATGTCTTGTTCATTTTTGTTTTCTCAGTACCTCACACAATGCTGGGCACACAGTATTATTTACTGAAAAAAATTCTTTCAGCAGCATCACACCAGTGTTAATTAGAGAATAAATGAGGAAAGCTAAGGAATTCAACAATCTGAATGAAATAATTTAATCTACATTTAAAACATTTTTATATAAGATGTTTTATTTATAACTACTTAGGCATCAGCCTTGTTCACAAAAATGCAGTAGGTACCAAATTTCATTTGATGAATTAAAAAGATTTAGTGTTGTTATGTGGGGGAATTTGCCTTAGGAACATAAATAAAATTAGATAAATATAGAGACACAGTATTAGTAAAAGAGGAATATTTTTGTGGCTGAAGCCAAATGCCTGAGAAAAAAAGCAATTCAGTTTCCCAATATTAATTATTGGGCCATATCCTGCTATTGATTTAAGCATGTAAAAATCAATGCTAAGATAAGGACTTTCATAATTGACAGGAGTAATTTTGAGGTATCTACTCATTGACATTCAAAGAACCAGGAGACAATGAAGACATTATAGATGAGCAAACTTTGGATTCATCTGAAGTTTTAATAACTACTTCTCAAACTTTTAAAGGAAGAGAGAGAGAGAGAGGATTAGAGAAGCATATTGCAATATTTTATTTTCTATTCTTTCCAGATTTTGTTCTATTCTTTCCAGCTGAAAAATAAAAATATGCAACCAGCACTAACAGTATCTTACATTCATTCAACTGATTTCAATTTTGTAAAATTCTTTCACGTCCATATTTGATTCTCATTTCAATCTGTGAGTAGAGGTCATGAAGGTGTTTTTTGTCTCAATTTTTAAAATTTTCTTTTTTACAGATGGATAAAGGGACTACATCTCTAAAATCTGACTTTTATTTACTGCTGTCTATTTTTTGTTAGAATATATTTTTCTCCCTGATGAGTGTTTGTAAGTATACTGACTTCTTGCTTGAAAAGAAAAAGGTATGGAAGAAAAATTCAGGGAACCCTAATAAGCTTATATTTTCTGGTGAAAAAAAAATTTTTCCCCTGATGTTTCACTTGTGCCTCTCTTCTGGTTCATGACAACTCTCTACTTGGCAATCTAATGCGTGCAGCAAGCAAACGGCATTACCAAAAAGAAAAGTAAACCCACTGGTTTGGGATTTTACTGTTGCCCATTAAGATTAGTTATAACTGCAGCTCAGTGCAGGGCACCCTAAGACTTCTTTTTGTAGCTCAGGATTCATCTGACTTTATGTCACCCCACAGCGAAACACTCAAATAACACCCTACTTTTTCATTTCTTTTAAGGGTAAGACATACAGATCTTTCAATTTATTTTTTCCATTAGTTTCTGGTTTTAAACTTTTATATTTCGTTTTATGCAAAGAAAACAACCTGCAATTCTTCTTCCTTATTTATTTATCCTTAAGCATTGAATAAAAAAATTTTAAACCAACATATTACCATTTGTATAATATTAGTGACACTTTTTTCCCTTGTACAAAAATTTGGAAACTGCTCTGGTGTAAAGTGATGAAGACTAAGCTGAAATGTAAGAGATATGAGAGAAGAGCCTCTAGGTGTTTCTTCATTGAGGACTTCTTTTCTGCAGGGAGCAGAAGTCCACTAGACTTGACTGAAAAATAGAGAGAGCTTACTGAAAGGACATAATAGGCACCATTGCAGATAGCAAAGTTCATTACATTAAATCTTGTTTAGACAACCACGAAAGGACTGGAATAGGCAAGATATGAGTAGAATTTGCTTGCTCAGTTACTGGTGGGGCTACATGGTCTTTGCTTCTGTGACCTTTGTGAGAATGAGTCATTCTGTTCCTTGTCTCAGCTGGTGTCCACTGCTAACTCATGACCTGCTTACTAATTCATGGCCTGCCTTCTAACTCATGGCCTGCCTACCAAGCCATGGCCTTCCTACCAACTCATGGCCTGCCTACTAACTCAAGGCTTGCCTATTAAGTCATGTCCCGCCTACCAACTCATGGTCTGCTTACCAACTCATGGCCTGCTTACTAACTCATGACTTTCCTAACTCATAGCCTTCCTACCAACTCATGGCATGCCTACTAACTCATGGCCTGCTTAGCAACCCATGGCCTGTTCACCAACTCATGGCCTGCTTACCAATACATGGCCTGTCTACCAACTCTTGATCTCCTTGCTCTCCTTAACTTCTTCCTACACTTGACTTCCACTTGCCTTGATAGTTACTCTTTCTTAATAACACAATTTCTCAGTGTAAGAGCTAGTTGAATTCCAATTCACTGTTGTCTAGATTTTGACAAGATACAGTCTCATTGGCAGAATGGGGTGGATATTTACCCCCAGGGATAGTCATGAGATGGTCTTTTCAGGTTCTGAGGGGAAGGCAACTTTCCTAAGAAGTGGGTGTGGTAGAAGAGATAGTGATTTGGAAATTTTCACATATCAGGATTAAAATGATGAAAGCCAAAATCGGAGCACTTTGATATTTTTACCTTCTTCAGAGCACTATAATAAAGGCCATAAGTAGGGAAATAGTATCAGTTAAGAATAAAGATAGTTTGAAAACTTTTTGAATTGTATTTTATCACTTAAATAATGAGGGCTCCTTTACAGGTTTTGGTTTGGGGTGTATTGTGTGCAGGAAACATTCCAAGAGACCTTTATGGGGTAAATTACAGCCTGAGGGGGTAGAAGTTTGGAATTATAGAGGGAGAGGTTATCACCATATCAAAGATATCATATGAATAGTATAAATGCTGTGCAAAATGTGACTTACATTACCTCATATTGTAGCTTTTTATATGTTGCCTTTCTGCCTCCACATAGTAGAGGATATCTCCTTCCTCCCTCAATCTTTTTCATTGAAGAGAAATCACATTGTCCTCCTAGATGATAAGTTGCTTGAGTCATTTGAAAGAATAGCACATATCTTGTCATTTTGAACTATATTTATCTACATATTAAGGGTGTCTCTCTTTACCCAATAGAGTATAAATTTTTTTTTTAGGGTATTGTATTTCTCCCATTTTTGTATCTCTCTCATTCTTGCATTTTGTACAATGTTTGACACATACACTCAATAAATGACAATTCTATTTTCTGTTCAGGGAATATTTTACTCCTACATAAAAGCATGATTTTCAAACTAGAACAAGAAGACCACACTGTGTTTAAGAGGATGTTAGAGTGTAATAAAGACAAGAAGATAGCAAGAGATGAACCATATTAGAAGGTACCTAAAAGAACCTACAGGTGGGATTATAGAATTTCTCACAGGGTGGATCTTTGAACACCCATGGAGAATGTGAGAGATAGTAAAAAATAGGAGTGTTCTGGGTTGAGTATGAGAGAAACATAAGTCTTTGGGAGTGTAGGCACACAGCTTAAGTCGGCACTGAGCTATCATGTGAAGGAGGGATGGGACTTACTTTTTATGGCTCCAGCTGGAAAAACAAAACAAAACAAGAAAATCCCCCAAAACTAGCAGTTTAAAGGATGAAGTTAAAGGAAATTGACTTCAATATTAAGTAAGAAAGAACTTTTCAGAGGTAGAATTACTCTGAATAAGATTGGCTTTCAAAATAACTTACATTAACAGAAAGTATTACTACAGAGGCTAATTATATGAGGGAGATTACATAGAGACTCTTTTACTGTACTAAATCCTAAAGACCTTTCCAAATCTAATGTTTTATGGCATTATATTTGTTGAGTTGAATTGGAATCTCATGTGCCTTTAAAATATAATCCACAAACATGGCAATGTCTATATTCCTTTTGGGAAATTCACTAATCAGATAGAATGGCTACTTCTCTGATGCATTAATCTGATTTTTTTTTCCTCACACAAGCCAAGAACAGACATAAAAATAACATTTTAAATCATCATGTATCTAGAGAAAAATATTTCCGAGAAGGAAGAAATGACAGGCTTGTTAAGAGTAAAGAAGGCTCCCAAGAAGATTAGCAAGTATGAATCATGCGTCGAGATCAGAAGGGTCAGTTCAATAAGGAAAGCTTTAAAAAGGTCCATTGGTCTGATCCCCAAGAGACAGGTTATAAAATGACTGATGTCAATCAAATTTCAAGTTGAAGGCTCTGTGTGTGTGAGTGTGAGTGAGTGTGCCTGTGTATTTCAACAGTTGAAATGTCAAATCAAAACCAATGTCAGTCATCTTGGTGTCAGGGTGGTAGAGATGGAGTTGACATGTAACCAGAGATTGGAGAAACTGAAAGATATCTTTAAATGTTGAGTATTTGTCTTATAGAGTATTGGCAGGCAAGAGAGGATTTAAGGCATAGTACATAATTCTAGGCACAGTTATGCTGGAAAAGTTCTTACTTTTCCAGTGGGTGATTAACCATCTACCATAATACTGCACACTTTCCCACAGAGAAGCTCTAATTGAAGACTTCTCACTTCTAATTCATTTAAGCCAAGTATTATTGTCCCATCCTTTCATTTTCTCCCTCACAACTCTTTAATATTGAATATGGACAGCCCTTTCTTCTCAAAGTTCCCCCAAAGACATGGATATCATGTCTTTACGTAAAGTTTCTTACCATTTTTGAAATATTTTTATACTTCTCTTCTAGTTATTCATTACAAGTTGGAACTTCAAAAAAACCTGAAAATGTACCATACTTTTAAAATGTCGAAGTATCACAGCATATAACGTCATGGTATATCATTCATTCCTGGTGATCTAGCCTTGTTCTACTTTATCCCCAGGGCTGTTCCAAACATTCTTGTCTATAACTCCCTTTGTTCACTGATCTGCTCCTGGTAGAAGATCTGGTACCTTCAATAGGAATAAGAAAACAGCATAATAATAAATTTTTTCTTCAGTATTGTGTTATGATCTCAATAAGATAGTATATGACTTTAGAACCTAGTACATTTCTAATGGTTTCCTGTATTTACCTCTAATGTGATACTTTTGCAAAATGCCATGCTAAATTTAAGCTCAATCTCAATAACTTACATTTAAAGTTAACAACAATATGGTTGAATATGTGAAATAAGGTAATTATTTAAAGCAGGGGTCCCCAACTTTAGACTGCAGACTGGTACTGGTCCGTGGAGGCATTTGATTCTCATAGGAGTGCGAACCCTATTATGAACTGCACATGCGAGGGATCTAGGTGCACACTCCTTAGGAGAATCCAATGCCTGATGAACCACCACCCCCAGGTCCATGGAAAAATTGTCTTCCACAAAACTGATCCCTGATACCAAAACTGTTGGGGACCACTGATTTAAAGCATCCACTCAATGTCTTTATTGTTTATTTCATTGGGACTTAATGAGTAGGAGTTTCTAAATGGCAGGAGTTATGACCTGTTTAGGTCTTTGGGAACGGCACCTTCCATAGTGATTAGCATGTACAAGCCACTCATGTACGCATTCGTTTTATAAATATTTTTGAGCCTTAGGTTAGAGTAAAATAGTATGAAAGAACAGGACAGCCTCGTGGCCTCCGTTTAAGGCAGGCAACCTAGCATATTGGTTCAAAACATTCTAAGTTTGAGTATTACTTCTGCCTCTTAGAATCTATATAGCCTTGAGAAAATTACTTGAACCTGATTTTTTAAAAAAATCAGGACACAAAGAAATCTTATAGGTGGAGAGGATTTATACAAAGTGTTTTGACTTCTGCCTGCCTGCCTGCCGTAATACGTCATTGTTTTGTGTCCATAGGGCTTATATTCTAGCTGAAGGATGAGTAATTTGAAAATAACATGAAAGTGTGGCAAGGCTTATGGGAAAGTAAGTATGGAGCATTATGGAAGGACCCCACAGAGATACCTGACCTAGTCTAAGGGTCAGGGGCACTGTCTGGTGGAAGTCAAGTTTGCTATGGTTCCTGCTCAATTAATGTTACTAAATGAATGCCAATAGCAAGTGTCCATTTTTTGTGGGAAAGCCATCCAGGTTGTGAGTTATCCAGGTTTTTTATGTTTTTCTCTCCCAATTATTTGTCTGCTATCAACCATGGTGGCCATTTTGGCTTTTGTACCTTCCAGGAGTTTCTGCTTAGCAGGTGATGTGCAGTCTCCTGCACATGTGTGTTGCTTAGTTGCTGTATGCTTTTCTTGGTTGATTCTATTTGATAATATGAGTGGCTATTACCAGATATGAGAGGTATTGCATTGTTAAATGTGATTGGGAAGGGGCTAGAATCTTGGTATGGATAGAATAAGTAGGGCTGAAGTGAAACTATGAAATAGGTGACATTTATCTACAGTACTCATTATTCCTTCCTTTCCAGCACTTCAAGACAGCCAAAGATCCATTGTACCTATGTTTCTCTGGAGCCTCTTTTGTTAGTGAGGATAGCAGATTAATATACTAATTGAAAATATGGTTTTTATAGGGTATTTAATGTATCATTTCATATAGATTTTAAGGATGAAAGAATTTGCTATTGATTATTTCAGTACAAGATACACAATCTGAGAGTGTCTGGGGCAAGTCAGAATGTATGGTCATCCTAAACATTAAAAACTTAATATATAGCCTTTTGGAGACAATTCAGTGTGCACTTAGTAAAGGGCATCTCTAGATTTGAGTACTTTTAACTTATAAATAAGAAGACCTAATGAAAAGATGATGATTAACTCAAATAAATGCATCTCCAATGGTAGAATTTTAGATACTTTAGTCCAAGATGAGGAAGATATTTAAAAGGAGACCACATTTCCAGTACCTGTTGAATTATACACTTCATAAGTGAATCTAAACTTGGCCTATGAATATCCTTTAAGGAACACTGGGGTGTGTGTGTCCATGGGAATACACAGTCAGAAAAGTTGACAACTCCTTTTTATTTCAGTTCATATCCACCAAGACAACCTCACAATTAGGACTAGTATCAAAGCTAAACTATATCCAGTGGTAAATAATTCATAACACACTTCCTGTTCTCATCTCCCTTGCTTAACCCAAACTGAGACCCATTTTGTGTTCCATTGCTCCTTTGAGAAATAATCACTCACCACCTCAGCCCTTTTCCCAATTTCTGTCTTCCTGACAATGTCCGCTGTTTCAAAATACCTCATTATCTCCACTCTCCCACTGAGCCTGCAATGTGATGGCATTTGCCTTGCCTGAGGAATGAAGAGACAGTTTTTTCTCTCTCAACAATCCTGCACGTTGAGATCTGACCAGAGCATTCTCAAGCTGATTCCAAATGCATTCCCTGGAAAGGGGATAGCAGATTCGCTCTCCCCACCGTCATCGAGTGGGAGAATGTTCTGCCAGGTCTCCTGACAGATTTCCTAGTCAAAGAGAAAAGCTCTGTAGTGCTTAGAAAACAAAGCTATTTCAGGTTGCTTGACTGTGAGCTAATAAACAAAACCTGGGGTGAGAGTTGCAACACACACACACACACACACACACACACACACACACACACACACACACACACACACAGCCTCACACAGGCTCTGGTCAGTTGAAGAAAGAACTGACATACTTAGCAGTCAAGCCACATTGCTTTTTTTCTGACCTGTTGGCTACATATTCAGTTGATAGCTTCCTGCTACCTATCACAAAACAATAAAAATCTTTTAAGAAGACAGCCCAAGTTGCTCTAATACCTTCTTTAAAGAGAACAAAAATGCAGAAAGTTAGCCTGTAGGGACTTCATTTTTCATAGATATGCAATTTACGGTGTTTAAATATAAGCTTTTGATTTTAGGTTGAAACGATCTTGTCAAAAATGTACATGAAAGGCATTTACGCTGGGCTTTTTTCTATTTAAGGGTATAGCTGATCCTTCTCACATCTTTTTATCCCCAGAACACTTGACTGGCACCTGACTTCACTTTGTTTTAGTAGCTGATTCATGGAAGGCTGTTTGCTGTTTCTTCCTTCTTCTTCTCTCTCTCTATAGTCATGAAGAGATGAATTAGGGTGGAGTCAAGGGACCAGGGTAGGATGAGTGAGGGGCACTTGCCTCAGACACATTTAAGGAAGAAATTAAAACCTAGTATTCAAAATAAATAATATTTTAATAAAATATCATAAAAAGTCAAAATCAGTGCAAAAATTAAAGATGAACAAAATATCAACATTTTAAACCAAGACAGGATCAGTATTGCTGAATTTTCCTTTAACCTCAGGCTCCAAAATGGCTCTGTGTGGCACTGGATAGATTGAAAGGACAACAAGTTGGAAAATGGGGTAAGATTTCTGAGGCCATTGTGTATCTATTCCTTCCTCCATACCTTCTGGGAAGAGATTGACTCAGGGTATCATGGATCAAAGTCAGCTAAGTCTTGAGCATTCATTGAGCAGCAGCTCTCTTTAGCGCACAGATACTATAATCATATCAAATGGTTTTGAAGGCACAGTTTTGACTCCAGTTTAAAGAAAGAGATGGGGAAAAGGCAATCCAGTTAGACAAGGGATTACATATCTAAATGAATGTGCTTCCTGGAAGGGGAGGAAGGAAGGAATGGTGAGTCGAACTAGGGAATGGGTGATGCTATGGAGGGTTCATGGTAAGACACAGAAGTTGACCAGTTTGTGCACAATGTCCTTGACAGTGGTGCTATTGGTTTTCTGGAAATGATACTGGGAAAGAGGTACAAATGGCATTGGACCTTGGACAAGTTACTTAACCTCTCTGTGTTTCAGTATTTTTATCTGAAAAATGGATTTAGTGTCTGCTAATCACAAGGAAGTGACACAATGTTAAGATGATAAATGATAATAGTTTTTCCCTTCATGCTTCCAATCAAGATAAAGAAATTAATTCATAGCTGAGGCCTGTGAGTCTCTTTCCTAATCTCCCTCAACTTAAAAAAAATCATGGTAAAATATACATAATATAAAACTTATCATTTAACAGTCTTTATATGTACAGTCCTGTGGCATTAAGTACATTGGCTCTGTTGTACAGCTATCACGACCATTTATATGAGAAAATCTTTATCTTCCTAAACTGAAATTACACACTCAATGAATACTAACTCCCTATTTTCCTCCTCCAAGGCCCTGACAGTCGCCATTACATTTTCTGCCTCGATGAATTTGATGACTCTAGTACCTCACATAAGTGGACACATACAATATCTGTCCTTTTGTGTCTTTCTTATTTCACCCACCGTAATTTCTTCAAAGTTCATTGATGGACAGCATGTGTCAAAATTTCACCAGTTTAAGACTGAATAATATTCCATTGTTTTCATTCAACTTGGAGTGCTTCCACCTTTTGGCTATTGTGAATCATGCTGAGAAAACAACATCACAGGGGCTAGCCAAAGGAACTTTCATGAATTGTCAAGTCAAATAAAAATACTTAGCTTTGGAACGTCTGGTAAGGTTGAGTAAACTCAGATAACCCTGCTTGATGACTTGATAACTAAGGGATACACGGGCTATTCATCACCATCTGTTTCCTTTTTTTCTTTTTTTTGAATTGGAGTTTCACTGCGCCGCCTAGGCAGGAATGCAGTGGCATGCTTCGACCTACTAGGCTTCGACCTACTGGATTCAGGCAATCCTTCTGCCTCAGTCTTCCAAGTGGTTGGAACTGCAGGCGCATGCTAATTTTTTGATTTTTTATTATAGAGACCAGGTCTTACCAAGTTGCCCGGGCTGGTCTCGAACCCGCAGGCTCAGGCAATCCACTCACTTTGACCTCCTAAAGGGCTGGGATTACAAGCTGAGCCACGAGCCTGTACATTTTTCTTTTTAAAATTTAATTTAATTTAATTTAATTTTTGATTTGTAGTTTCACTCTGTTGCCCAGACAGGAGTGCAGTGGCATGCTCCCGGCCATCGCAGCCTCAACCTGCTGGGCTCCGGTGATCCTTCCGCCTCAGCCTTCCAAGTAACCGGAACTATAGGCGCGCTACCACTTTTTTAAATTTTAAAGTTGTGGGGTACGATTCAGGATTAGGTAGATCAGTGTCATTATACAGGTAAAGTTTGGACCTCCCATTGATCCCCACTTCAACTGGTTTGAGATCAGGTACCCTTATTGATGTGATGTGCACCCCCTCTCCCCTGTCAGTGTCCTGCTACTGCCAAACCCTTTCTTAAAGTATTATGATAAATGTTCAGGGTGGATTTAGAGTCTTCATACTGTCTGTTTATTATATCTCACTCCTCTGCATGAAAGTCATAGATGCAGAGTTCTACAGACAAATAAGAACATTTTACAACTTATATATGGGTTCTTCTTCTTATATAGGCAGCAGCAGTACCAGGCAAATAGTCAGGACATATATGTTGACTCAGGGTGAAGGATTTGGAAAGGAGCTATGCTATTTTTTATTTTGAGTAGTTTTCAAGTTATCCAGGACCCCACAAACACATTTTAATGCCAGATTATGTGATGCAAGTCACAGATTTCGCAGACTTATGCAAGAAAAAGAATATGGTCATCACCTTGCCCAGGCTACAATCTCAGCACCTTCCTTTCTCTTTGGTCACCTGCCCACTCGTCAACTGGAATCTTGGGATGACTTTGCCTTTATTGGTTTCCCATGTGCTGCATTGTACTCAGGTCTGGCTTCCTAGATTTTTTTTTCCTTTGGGGATCAAAACTAAAACTTTCCTTTGTTCTTCTGGCTAACACAAGCTTCTCTAAAAATTTATTCTGAGCCAAAGCATCCAGGGGATAATACTTTATAGATTATTATACCCATAAAAATTGTTTGTCTTTGATCAGGGCCTTTTAAGGTCTTGTCCCACAGTCGTTAATTTTATGATGCAAATGCTAGTCCATGTGACAAAGGGGCTAGTGGGAGGATATCTCCTGAGGTGGGTGATGGTCTGAGCTTCTTCTCTCCTTATCAGAAAGTATTCATAGCAAGGAAGAATGGCTAGAGTAATCAGTTAGTCAAGAATCCAGCTACATTGGATTTTGCTTTCTTTCTTGGAGGGTGAAACTGGGAAGGGCTTGTAGGGAGGGGCTGGGATTGCTCTGGCTGCTTGAATTGATTCCCCCTTGCTAGTTAAGAAATCACCCTGGCATAGCTGTTTGCTGCGGTATTTTTCACACTTTATCTAGCATTCTGTGTTTCTGTTGCCTGAAAACTGTATTTATATTTACACTGTGAAGCGTGAATATGCTGCTGTCCTTTGGGGAAAGGGATTCATCAAATAATCCTTTTGCTTGAGTATTATTAAGTGGACCATGGCACTTCCTCTGCTTGTTTTTGCTTGGAGCCTTTGGGACATGTGAGGTGGCCTTGTCCACTTCAATGGGTTTCAGCAGGGTGAGCCAAATTTAAAAAAACATAAATTCAGTTGAGAGAGAAGGTAACATGGCATGGCTGAATAATGGGCTTTAATAGGCAAACCAAATAGTTAAATGCAAGATGTTCCCTGCATGCTAAAACTTAAGGAATGCATACTCAATGCAATGCATTATTAAATACAACATTGAGCATATGGGTACCCACAATTAATGTATATAAATAGCTGATAAAATTGCTCAGTATTAGAAAGCTAGCGGCAAAAATGACCTCATATGTCAAGCAGACAAGTAGGCAGCTACCATTTTCTTTGTACACCTTACAGATGATAAATTAGTTTTATGGTCTGCATGGGGCTCTTATCACACTACAGCACCAAGTGCATGATAAAGAAAAAAAATGCCTCGGCTCAAAAATCGAACTGGAATTTGGAGTCCCAGCGGAGCTCATTTTTTAAATGTAAAGAATTTTAGCCCGCTTCCTTTGGGGGAAGATTTATTGAGGCCAAGAGAAATGTAGATCTTGGTTATGTGTTTTGATTAAAACTTGATTTTTGTTTTTATTGACACCGGGTAGAATGTGAATCTGTCATAACTGGCTGCTTATTGATTGAGAGTCGTTTGGTCCAATGGACACAGGATAGGAAAAAGAAGGGGAGTCCTGACTTTTATTTCCAGCTCTACTACTAACAGGCAAAGCTGACCTTGGATAAAACTTTGTAACTCTTTGCTAGGTCTGCTTGCTCTATTTAATTCCCCTCAAGGCTGGTGAACAAACACTCCCTGCTTTATCCTAACTCCGTGGGATATAGAGAGCCATTACCTCATCTAGAATTAAAGTGAATGGACTAATTTTCTCATATAATTCACATAATATGGGGCATGAATTGTCTAAATAAATGCCCTTATTGTGCTCTGTGTGTGTGTGTGTGTGAGTGTGTGTGTGTGTGTGTGTGTATGTTGTGTGGGGAACTATTGATGTCAATTAAAAAATCTTCCATGGAAAGAAACTCAGATACCAGACTTTGTTGCATAGTGTGTGTGTGGTTTCTCAGTCTTTATAAGATGATGCTTCTCTTTGATAAACATAAAAATCTCATGCACTCCTTTCCCGCAGTTTGAAATTCAAAAGAAGCTAAACTCAATTACTGTAAGAGGACAGAGATCTGCTTTGCTTTCAAATAACACGAGACCCTGTCCCCAAACCTGCTTCCCTAGAGTCATTGCTTTGCCAGCCAAGGGTCTCGTTAGTATTATTTTCATATCAAACCACATCAGTGATCTGTTGTTTCATATCTGAGGCAAGCAGCAGTGTGTAACTGTGATAGGATGCATTCCTGTGCCTCTGGGGTGTGGCTGAGACTTCTGAGGTGATTAAATTCCTTGTTTTACGAGTAGCATTATTCAGAGAGCTGCATTGCGAGAAGGGTCTATTAGAGGGACAAAGAGGGGTAGCTTGAGGAAGTGAGAAAAATCTTTCTTTTTATCTTTCTCCCCCCTTTTGGGTTTTTTTCCTTTTTCCTCAATCTTCTGAGAGAATGCTACTTTCTTTTTTAAATTATAAAATTAAAAAGTTATCTTTAATTTCTACATATAATTAGAAATAGTGTTCGTTTTAACTTCCCATGTAGTAACCAGAAATGACAGGTTGGATCATCCGTGAGCAAGTAGCCAGGTCCTCCCTGGAAGGGGCCACAATCTGAGATGTGCTAAGGGCAAGTGAGAGGCAAAGCCTTGGGGCCCCGTTTACACAAAGGCATCGTCCCCATGGACTCAGCAAAGCTTCAGAGTGCAGTTTGATGTCTGATTACCGCTGAGCTCTCCGGTGCAAATATATGCTTGGCCTCACAGGTTTTGCTTTGGTCCCTTTTTAGAGTTATAGGAATAGCATTTGGGAAGGCTGGTTATTTCCCTAAACACTGAGCAAAGTAAACATGTCTTCCTGGTCCTCGTTTCTGTTGGTATTTCCTTTATGTCCTGGTATTTCAATTGTCCATACATGCATTCATTCGGCACATACTTATAGAGCAATCACTCTGTATTAAAAGCCAGTGATGCAACATAGTGTCCCTCATGAACAAGGCTATCACCTCCTCACCCCCAGCTGTGCCCCCTCACCAGCAGCATTCTGTGCCAATGCACATTCCTGTTCTACCAACTCTACCAGTGCTATTCAGATCTTGAATGCACCACATGTTCTCTGGCATCTGAGTCTCTGTACCTGGTGTTTCTCTGGCAAAATCTTCTTGCCCCTCCTCTGTTGTTTAGGTGTTCAATTAATGGACACTTTCTCCAGGAATCCTTACCTAGACCTCTTTAGTTTGGATGTTCTTCTGCTACAGCATTCTTACTATTATATCTCCAGCGTTCCCAAAGACTTTGGTATACAGAAGACACTTAACAAATACCATTTTCCCCAGTTTTATTTTAGATGAAAGGAATACACATGCATGGTTGTTACATGGATATATCGTGTAGTGGAGGGGATCGGGTCTCAGGTCGCCTATTCTCTAGATAGTGAACATTGTGCTTAATAGGTAATTTCTGAACCCTAACCTCTCTCCCCACCTTCCTGATTGGGGTTCCCAGTTTCTATTATTTCCATCTTTGTGTCCATTTATTTCCCACTTAGGAGTGAAAACATGTGGTTTTTGATTTTCTATTTCTGAGTCATTTCACTTCGGATGATGATCCCTAGCTCCATCCATGATGCTGCAAAGGACATGGATTCATTTTTTTATGGCCGAATACTTAACACATACTTTTAAATAAATTATTGAAACTGCAATGGCCTTTCTCACATAGACTGAATAAGGGTCTGAGGCTCTAGTTTTAAATTCCCAGAGGGGCAGGTTTTACCCCCTTCAGACTGTTGTAATTTAGGGGTGCTTGGATGTTATTGTTTGAGATGACAGAGAAACTCAGAGGACCCGGGATCAAGGAGAGGCTCTTAATTTACTAAATATTTGAAGTACTGCTACTATTTGTATGGCTATTCTTGGAATTGATCCTAATGTATATTTATGGTTGTGTATAATTTCATGGCAATATCGTTTGCTATATAAACAGCATTCAGTCCAGGTTTATTAGTTGATGTACACACTGTGAAATCCCTGGGGATGATGAAGAAGAGAGTGATGTCTTGCCACTCTTTCTTTGTACTATGAGATCTGGGAAATGCTATATGATACCATATAGGAGCACTTATCTATGTTGTTTACATAATTGCTCATGTAGTTCCACATGACACTTGTCATTCTTTTTGGCTGGTGATAAACTTATCATCTCAGAGAGGAAACTAATCTGAATAGGTAATGATAGGCATGAATAAAGAAGCCTTTTTGTAGATTTGCAACTCTGGCTTTAAAAAATAAACTAAGTTATAATCCTAAATTGTACTCCACATCTTTAAAATAAACTAAGCCCTTCTCAGGAGGCTGCTAAACTTGTCAGTCAGTTGGTATTGTTTAGATTTGTGAACACTCAGCACTGTGTCTGAATAGAGAAGAAAAACAGCAGGATTTCCAAACAAATGCTTTAAAAAAAAGTTTTACTTGAGTTTATTAGCAGCAGTAGAGCTGATTTGGAATGAAAATGAAGTGGTAGCCACAAGTGGGGTCCAGTCTATTCATTGTTAATGGCATAGCATGGGACAATTGTCAGACATATGTGGGGAGATAACCTTTATCTCAGCTTAGCTCATGGCTCTGTCCTCTCCTCTCCTAATAAATATTTGGGCCCTAGAGACTCTTACAAGGGGCAAAACGCTTTGTCCTTGCTTGTTGGTAAAGTCACTCTAGAAAGCACCGCTGACAAAAGGGTTAGGGATTGGTTTCTTTTCACAGAGATGCTAAATGAGTACCTAGACACACATGCAAAAAGTAGGATTTATGCTTCTGAATATGGTTTGCAAGGAGGGAGTAAACCTCCTGAATTTAGCAATCAAATTTGTTAAGGCTTCTCTAAAGCCTAAACTTCCAATTAACAAGCAAATCATCATCAGACAGCCACTGAATGGCAAATTCATTCCATTCAACATCTTTTCAAAAGTGGATTTTGTGCACTTATCTCCATGAAAACCCAGCAGGAAGATTTTTCCTGGGAGTGCTCCTACATCTGCCTGTTTTTAATGATGGTAATGGCAAGCAATATTCTACAATTACTTTGGCGATCTCGTTTCAAGCATGCAAATCATATTATTCAAGAGCCCAGCAAAAGCCATTTGTTCCTTGGAACCACCAGATAAGTTCTGTGGGGTGAGCAAAGACTACTTGGAGAAAGCCAGGTCCTCTGTCTCATAACCCAATTGTACTATGGTAGAATTTGCCCAACAAGTTTAGAAAAAGTAACTTGAAAAGAAACATCAAAGGAGGAATGAAACTCAACTTCATTTCTAAAGGGAAAAAGTTATTTTGGTTTCATTGACAAAAAATTACTTTTGTGACTCAGTTATTAATTAAAAATAACACAATTTAAAGAAAAAAACAAGGAAAAGAGAAAAAATGCACACTGTTGATAAAGTTCATGAAGTCAAAGCCAAGGTTCTGCTTAAGTACCACACCGATTCTGATGCCTTTTCCATTTTTTTTCTATTCACATCTTATTCATTTGAGTTGTAATATAGTCAGCAGGATCATTTTTATTGTGATTGTATTTAGAGGCAATTATAAAAGGGTAATCTCATAGTTCTACTGCATAAAGTCCTTTCTACCTGCCTCCCCAGCCCCACCCAAAGACATTTTCTCATTTCGTGAATGAGGTGAACATCATGATGACCAGATCCCCCTTCAAGAATAAAGGTTTGTTTATTGCAGCTGCTGAGAGTGCTGTTGAAAGACAATATTCAGTTGTCAGCCACTTTGGAGATGACCTTAGCTGCCTTTTCCTGGGTTGTTGATGGGTGATCAGTGAAGGATATACAGCCTGGCCTTCTCACACCAACTCACACCAACCTCTAAAAGGGCATTTTACCTTCATAACTCCCTGGAGGGTGGGTTGAGGCTTGCGTTGAGACCTCACCGAAGCTCAACTTCTCTTCTGCCCAAACCTGCTATCTTTCTTTGCTTTCCCCTAGGCACACTAATGTCTATCTCAAAATCAACCAACATAAGCCCTTGGGAGATTCTGTGGTTCTACCATAAGCACATTACTCTTTTTGTATAAGATATGTACGCTATTAAAAGGTCAATACTTGATGCTGTTTTTAAAGTCATTTTAACTTTAGTTTGAATGAAATTAAGATTTTTTAAATGAAGAATGTCTTGGATAAAAAGAGTAGGAAACAACAGTCATGGGCGGCCAAGGAGAAGAAGCACACTTGCATCAGGACAAAGGCAAAGAATCAAATAACCAGGGACACAAGCGACAATTGCTTACAGCCTTTGCTTACAGTGTTTTTCCAGAAATTTTAGTTAAGCTTTTTTTTAGTAACAAATGATACCCTCTTTCAAGAATGGGTCAGAGAAATTTGCCATTTGGGGCCCTAGGGAATGTGCAATTTCACAGACATCCAGGAAGATCCATGTAGGGCAGCACCTCTCTGAATTTGGAGCTTGCAGATAGTTACAGGAATTCGGTAGCAGGAGTCTTCAAATATGTTACCTCTCTGCCCTTAACTAACACTTTATGCAACGTTTGGTGGGGAAAGGACAAAGACAAACCAACACAGTGACTTCTCTTAATTGACTCACAATGCGGGTCCTCACTGTGTAATCCCTCTGTTCTGTTACTATTGACTGACCTCTTCCTCGTAACACCTTTCTCAGTTTCTGCTTCTTTATAACTTCAGCTTGCTCACAACTTCACATGACCTCTATTCTACTCTGCAGGTTCTCTCCAGACAAACTTTCAGTTTTTGCTCTTCCTCTTAACTGCCCGATTCTCTCTCCAACAGCTTCTGATAAGGACAATTCGAATCCCAGCTCAGGGATTCTTCTGTTGGTTGTTGGTAAACTAATGAACTGGCTGTTCTGTGATTTAACTTCCCTCCCTCCCGCTGGAGTAGCCAATTGTCTATGACTTGAGGGTTTGGTGAGCAGTGATGAATCACTTGACATGATATCCCCAGCTTCAGGCTACTTGATCCAGGGGGTTGGGCTGAATTTCTCCTTAGGCAGGGTTGTAAGTGTGGCAGGTATCACAGTCTACCCACCTAGCACACCTCCTTGAACTTGTCCTTGAAGATGTTGGCCCAGGAAATGTTCCTAATGTGAACATGTATATGCAATTAACTTTTCCCTTTGTGATGGGTGGCTTGCCTTTGACTGAACCATTTTGGCTCAGTAATTTCTACAGACTTTCAACAAAGTAACCTAATAAGAGACCCAACTGTACCAGAAGCTTAGGGAATAGTTTTTGTTCCCAAAGATTTTACATCTTTCTGGAAAAATAATTATGATTTTCTATGTATCTATGTGTCTATCTACACACAAAGAAAATGATCCTAATCTAGTAGTATTTGGAAGTGATAACATTCATTTAACTAACACTTTATGCAACGTTTGGTGGGGAAAGGACAAAGATAAACCAACACAGTGATTTCTCTTAATTGACTCACAATTGTAAGGAGTGAGAGTAATCCTTTAGGCTCAGATGATCAGGGAAGATGTTATGCACAGGTAGGAACTGAGCACTAATAAAGAAAGACTATTTCAATAAGTGATGAAGACACTATGGGAGAATATTCCAAGCCTATGAAACTTTGACCTAAACCACAGAAGGGGAAAACTCAATTTATTTTTATAAAACTGATGAAGAAGGTAAAAGAGAATAATGACAGATATTACTACAGAGGGAAAATAAATGCTTATGTGCAAGTTTCTTGTTCATGCTCCTACATAGTTGAACAAACTTTCTGTGGTAGTGCTTTCTAACTACTTTTATATTCTTTGAATGCCAAATTCTTGACTCCAGTTATGAGGAAGCATCCTGCTATTTCTAATAATTCCTTTAACTCCCTTTAGGAAGGTTCTTTAACTTGGAACTTCTTAAGAACACACATAAATTAGTCTGAAATTAATGGAATGTATACCATGATACTTGAGCTCTCGTAATGTACTGTTCACTTAAGTTAAGCAGAGTGAATATCATAATCTTTATATGAAATATAACACAGTTCTGATATTAATTTCTGGTTACCTCTCCAGGAGGGAATTAAAAGATTTAGCTTTCTATTACAATTAAGAATTTTTTTGTCCTGGTTATATCCAGTCTGAATTTTTCAGTGTTCAAATTCTGCTAATCATTTTCTTTGCTCTTGTCCCATGGCAGTTTATACCTGGTATCATTTCTTTATATTGAGGTCTTTGTCCAATGAGCAGGAAGTATCAGTTGCAGCTTAAGTAAAAGTGTTCAAAATTACTTTAAGGCAAAGCAAGTTTAAGAGGATTTGACTTAATTGTGACATAGTCTACACATGCTTGACATTAGAATGTATCTCTTTCTGTTTTTGGTGCTGAGGTTCACCGTTAATCTTTCTGTTCTAAGGTACCTGGGCTTTCTAGGTAGATGGTCATCTTCTTTGTCCACATGTACAAATGAAAGGGAGGGATTTCTATTTTTTACTTCTTGTAAAAAGAATAACTGAAAGATTGGGATTCAAGATGCTAACATTTAAAATAGGGATAGATTCCTTCCTCCTGTGAAACCCTACTCTGGCTACAGCTGCTCAGAACTATTTGTGTTCAATTCTTTCAATTGAACAAGAGAGCACCTTATTGCATGTCTGTTGACTTGACTCAAATTTTCATCTAAGTAGGAGTTTTTGTTTTTTTAAATATTTTTTATTATGATGTTGTGGGGTACAGTTAAGGGTTAGGTATACAATTACGTTTCATTCAGGCACCCTGTTGATGAGAGGTGTTTCCCTGTCCCCAGACAGATATTTGCTACTGTTAATCCTATCTTCCTCTCCCATCATAGTTTTCCAGTACCATCAGTCATTTTCTTATAGTATTACATTGGATGTTCAAGGTGCATTATATGAGAGAGAACATGTGATACTCAGATCTTTGTTTCTGTGAGAGGTCACTCAGTATCATAGACTCTAGTTCCATCCAGGTTGCTGCGAAATTCATGATTTTGTTCTTTTTTATGGCTGAGTAGTATTCCATCGTGTATATGTACCACATTTTTTAAATCCAGTCCTCTTTTGATGGGCAGCATGGTTGCTTCCAGGTTCTTGCTATTGTGAACAATGCTGCGATAAACATACGTGTGCAGGTATCTTTTTTATAGAGTGATTTGAGTTCTTCAGGATATATTCCCAGTAGGGGGATTGTGGGGTCATATGGGAGGTTGATATTTAGAGCTTTTAGGAATCGCCACACTGCTTTCCACAGAAGTTGCACTAGTTTACACTCCCACCAACAGTGTAGAAGTGTTCCCTTTTCACCACACCCTCTCCAGCAGCTGTTATTTTTTGAGTTGTTGATAATTGCCATTCTGACTGGAGTTAGGTGTATCTCAGTGTGGTTTTGATGTGCATCTCCCTGATGATTAGTGAGGTTGAACATTTCTTCATGTGTTTGTTAGCTGCTCGGATGTCTTCTTTTGTGAAGTGTCTGTTCATGTCTTTTGCCCATTTTATAATGGGTTGTTTGTTTTTTTCTTTTCAGCACGTTTGAGTTCCTTGTAGATCCAGGATGTGAAGCCTTTGTCAGACCTGGTGTTGGCAAATACTTTTTCCCAGTCTGTAGGCTGTCTCCCTGCTCTCTTGATGGTTTCTTTGACTTTGCAGAAGCTTGTCAGTTTAATAAGATCCCACTTGTCTATCTTCTCTCTTATGACCTGTGGGTTTCAGGTTTTGTTCAGGAATTGGATGGCCAGTTCCAATTTCCATGAGGGTATGTCCTTTATTTTCTAAGGTTCTTATGGTTTGAGGTTTTACATTTAGGTCTCTGTTCCATTTAAAGTTAATTTTTGTGTATGGGGATAGGCAGGGGTCCTGTTTCAATCTTCTGCATGTGGTCAGCCAGTTTTCCCAGCACCATTTACTGAATAGGTTCTCCTCTCCCCAGTGGTAGGTGGTGGAGGCTTTGTCAAAGATGAGTTGGTTGTGAAATAGAGGTTTTGCTTCTGGAATCTCAATTCTATTCCATTGATCTATATGCCTGTTCCTGTACCAATACCAAGCTGTTTTGATGATTGTAGCTTTATAGTAAAGTTAGAAGTCTGGTAATGTGATACCACCTGCTTTGTTTTTTTTGCTGAGGATTGTTCTGGCTATTCTTGGACGTTTGTGTTTCCATATGAATTCCTGTGTTGTTTTTTCTAGGTCTGAGAAGAACGTTGCTGGTAATTTGATGGGTATTGCATTGAATTGTAGATTGCTTAGGTAAGATGGACATCTTCACAATGTGATCTCTAATTCATGAGCATGCGATATTTTTCCACTTGTTTGTGTCATCTTTGATTTCTTTGAGCAGTGTTTTGTAGTTTTCATTGTAAAGGTCTTTCACGTCTCTGTTTAGGAAGATGCCAAGGTATTTCATTTTTTTTGTGTGTGGGTATTGTGAATGGAATTGTGTTTTTTATTTGGGTTTCTGTTTGTTTATTATTGGTGTAGAGAAATGCGATTGTCTTTTGTACATTTATTTTGTATCCTGAGACTTGGCCAAAGGCCTTTATCAGTGTACGGAGGTTTTTGACAGATTCTCTTGGGTTTTCAAGGTACACAATCATATCATCTGCAAAGAGAGATAACTTGACTTCCTCTTTTCCTATTTGGATACCCCTGATTGCCTTCTCTTATGTGATTTCTCGAGCCAGGACTTCTAATACTATGTTGAACAGGAGGGGTGAGAGTGGGCATCCTTGTCTTGTTCCAGTTTTTAGGGGAAATGGTTCCAATTTTTGTCCATTTAGGAGTATGCTGGCTGTGGGTTTCTCGTAGATGGCTTTTACTATTTTTAGGTATGTTACTCGTATGCCTAGATGTTCAAAGGCTTTTATCAAGAAGGGGTGCTGGATTTTATCAAAAGTTTTTTCTGCATCTAATGATATAATCATGTGGTTTTTGTTTTGACATCTGTTGATATATTTAATTACATTTATGATTTTATGAATGTTGAACCAGCCTTGCATCACAGGAATGAAGCTACTTGGTCATGATGGATGATTTTTGAGATGTATTGCTGAATCCGGTCTGCTAGGATCTTGTTGAGAATTTTAGTATCTATGTTCATCAAAGATATTGGCCTATAGTTCTCTTTCTTTGTTGGATCTTTACCTGGCTTGAGTATCAATGTGATGTTGTGTTCATAAAATGATTTAGGGAGAGTTCTATCTTTTTCAATCGCCCAGAATACCTTCAGTAGGGTTGGTATCAGCTCTTCCTTAAATGTCTCGTAGAATTCTGCTGGAAAGTCATCTGGACCAGGGCTTTATTTTGTAGGTAGTTTTCTTATTATGTATTCAATTTCCTTGATTGTTATTGGTTTATTTAGGGTCCCAATTTCTTCTTGTTCCAACGTAGGTAGGTTGTGTGATGTCAGAAAGTCCTCCATTTCCTTAAGGTTTTCAAGTTTGTTTCCATACAAGTGTACACAGTAGCCCCTAATGATTTTTTGTATTTCTTCAGGGTCAGATGTGACTTCATCTTTTGTGTTTCTGATTGTGCTTATTTGTTTTTTTTTCTCATTTTTTTCTTGGTCAGTCTAGCTAGGGGACCATTGATCTTGTTTATCCTTTTGAAGAACCAGCTTTTTGTTTCATTGATTTTTTTGTATTATCTTTTTGTCTTCTATGTCCTGGATTTGGGCTTTTATTTTGGTGATCTGGATTCTTCTGCTGAAATTAGGGTTTTTGTGGTCTTG